>NC_141417.1:1945501-2077683 GCF_034619465.1 Leptosomus discolor
TGGGGGGTTGGTTGGGAAGAGACGGACACGACGCGCTGGGGAACTCATAGTGCTTCACAGATTATTAAAATACAAATGCTTAAAGTTTCCTATATAAAAATATACAAATGCAAAAATATATATCGAGAGAGAGAGAGAGAATAGAAGAGAGAGAGCGGGAAGATCGGCCGGAGGAATCGCCAACGCTCGCCGCCCCCCTCCCTGCAGAGCTTTTTTTCTTTCTTTTTTTTTTTTTTTCTTTTTTTTTCTTAAAAAAAAAAAAAAACAAACCCAAACAAACCCCAAAACAACCCCAAACCAAGGTAAAAACACCTTCGCGCCTCATTCACAGTTTGCCCCGGGTTGGTTTTTTTTTTTTTTGCCACCGATGGTGCGACCCCACCGGGTGGGGGGGGGGGGGGGGGGGGGGGGTGTCCCCCTGGTGGGGCTGCGGCAAGCCCACCCCCTCCGTGGGAAGCGTGTGGAATGAAGGGGGGGGGGAGGGAGCTCGGTAGGAAATTCAGCCCCCCCCTCCCCCCCCCCGCGGGGGGGGAGGATTTGGGGGTTGAAGGCCCCCCCCCCCTCCCCCGCGGGGGGGGAGGATTTGGGGGTTGAAGGCCCCCCCCCCCCCCCCCGCGGGGGGGAGGATTTGGGGGTTGAAGGCCCCCCCCCCCCCCCCTCTGTGAAGGCCTGGCCAGCCCACCTGAGCAAACGGGGTGTCCTTGGCCCCCAAGGGGACATCGCCTTCTCGGGGGTCCCGGCGCTGCCCAAACCACCGGGGCCGGCGGGGGGGCGGGGGGCGGGGGGGTTGGCCGCCCTTCGGAGCCCGGGAGAGAGAAACCCCCTCGTTTTGGGCTGCTGTTGGAGCTGGCGGGGGGGGGGGGGGGATTCAGGGGTCCGAGCCCAAAACCGGGGGCTTCTCGCCTCCACGCCGCCTTCCCCCCCCGCCAGCAAAGGGGACACACGCAACGAGTGTGACCCAGCGAGACCCCCCCCCCCCCCACCGCCCCGGTCGCCTCGACCTCTCCAAATCGCCACCGGAGCTCGACCCCCTTCTTCCAGCGCGGAACCCGGGTTGGTTTTCACACCCCGGGGTCGTTCCTAGGACCTGCTCTGCTCGGGGGCTCTCTCCTCGCCAGCTCAGACCGGCTTCGGGCTCGTTTCACCCCCAAATTTCTGCTCGAAACCCGAGAGGTTTCACCAAAAGCCTTCGAGGAGGCGGTTGGGATCCACGTCCCTCCGCTGCCGTGTTTCGGGGACGGAACCAAAGCCGCCCCCCGCGCGCTCTGCGTCACCCTGAGACGAAATTCCCCCCTCCTTGGTATTGGGGGGGGGGACACACACACGGTGCTGGCCCCCCCCTACCCTGCGGCGGGCAGGGGAGCCCCCTGCCTGTTCGCAGCCGGCGGGGAAAGGGCAGATATTGTCTGGGCTGGAGCAGGAAGAGGAGGGTGTGGGAGGAAGAGCGGAAGAGGATTGAGCCGTCCTGGTCCTCCCGGGGTGGGAAAAGCTGGGTATTGGAAAACCAAAAGGGTTTCCGCCCCCCCCCCCCCCCCCCCCCCCCAACACCCTTATTTTTGGTTTGGTTTGTAGGGGGAAGCGCGAGGAGCCACCTCGAGCGGCGTCACGAGGCGAACAGCCCCGTCCCGCGTCCCCCTCGAGGCTCCGATGGGACCTCTCCGGGGTGGAAAAGTGCCGTCTCCCGCCGCCCTGCTCCAGCAGCGCTGATTTCTCATGATTATTATTATTCTTAAGACCAACATCAGCCAAAAAAAAAACAAAACACCCCCACCCTCCCCCTCCAAAAAAAAAGACATTTTCCCCAAAGACCTCCTGAGCCGTCTCCCGCCGTGCCCACGCGCCGGGTCCCAGCCCCTCTGCGGAGTGAACCCGCACGAAACCCCGGACAAATCGATTTCCAGCGCTCAGCCCGCCGGAGCGAGGGTGAGAAAAGGCGGAGGAAAAGGATCTTCGCCAAGAAGATCGCTGGAAAACTCCGGGATCCAGAAGTCCAGTGAAGGGCAGGGAGAGGGCAGCTGGTTTGACAAATGAGGGGGAAAAAAATAAACAGAAAACAGCAAAAACCTCACCCAAATAATTACAAAGAAATTAAAGAACAACCTAAAAGCAAAGCGTACAAAAAGGACCGGGGGGTGGGGGGGTTGGGGTGGGGTTTTTTCTTTCAAGATTACACTGTAAAATGTAATATAAGGTCTGAAGGGCAGCGCGGGCACCGTCCGAACTGCCCCAGAGGGTCAACCTGTTCCAAGATAAGGCATCAAAGAGACCAAGCCATGGTCGCAGCAAAATCTCTCCTCTCTCAAATGAACACATTTTATATTTTTATATATATAATAATAATATAGGAATCTTTTTTCTTTTTTTTTTTTTTTCCTTTTTTTTTTTTTTGGTGTTTTTTTTGTTTTTTTTTTTTGTTGGGGTTTTTGTTTGGTTGTTGTTGTGGGTGGTTTTTTTTTTTTTTTTTTTTTTTTTTTCCTAAAAAGTATATATTTTTTTCTTTTTTTTTTTTACCATGATGGCGTCGAAGGCTAGCTACAGAGGGGGCAGAAGACGGATCTGGGGAGTGGAGGAGAGGGGGGAAAAAAAAAAAATAATAAAAAAAAAAAAGAAAAAAAAAAAGAACAAGGTCAAGCCAAAATTAAAAAATACATATATAGCTCTGGCCTTCGTGTGTGGTCACCGGGCCCCGAGGTCGGACAGCTCAAGGAGGGCTGCGCTCCCAGGGAAGAGGAGCTGGGCTTTAGTGCTGGAGGGTGACGAGGGACAGCGTCGCCCTCGCGGTGAAAATAAGCTCCCGCTCCGTCTCCGCTCGCCTCTCGGCCCCGCTGCCGCCCGGCGCCGCCGTCGTGCCGCCCGCCGGTGCCCGCGTCCCGCGTCGCCCTCAGAACCCGTTGCCGCTGATGTTGATGGACTGAGGTCGGCCACTTGCATCACGTTGATGCCGCTGCTGGCCAGCGCGGGCGATGCCCTCGGGCAAATGGCTTCCATGGCCACCATGTTGGTAGCGATGAGGCCGAGGGGGTGGCGCCGCCGTTGCCCTCCGCCGAAGCCCCCGTGTCCATCGGGACGGCGGAGACGTTCATGGCCACGCTGTTGGCCGCGCCTCCCTTCTTGTTCTGGTGGGTCTTGATGTGCTTGGAGAGGTGGTCGCTCCGCATGAAGCGTTTGGGGCACTCCGGGCAGGCGAATTTCTTCTCTCCTGGAAGAAGGGGAAGGAGAGAGGGGTGAGGCGGAGCCTGGGGGGCCCAGTTTCTCCCCCCCCCACCCCTGCCAGGGGGGGGTGACAGAGCCCAGGGGAGGGGGGGTTGGGAAGCAGGACCTACCTGTGTGCGTGCGCTTGTGCCGCTGCAGCTCGTCGCTGGCGGGTGAACCGCTTGCCGCAGAGGAGCCAGGAGCAGACGAAGGGGCGCTCCCCGGTGTGCCACCGCAGGTGAGCCCGGAGGTGCGAGGTTTTGCCGTACACCTTCCCGCAGCCCGGGATGTGGCAGATGTGTTGCTTTTTTTTCCCTGGATCCCCAGAGCTCCTGAAAGAAGAAGTCGGAGGGAAAGAGTGAGAACAACCCTGAAAGCTCCAGCTGAACAGAGGGAGGGAAAACGGGGCCCAACGAGGCCCTTTTGGGGTTTTGGCTTGCTCCTGGGGGTTGGGAGGTTGCTCAGGCAGCCCGGTGTTGCCGGACCAGCCTCACCTTCCCTCGCTGTCTTTGCAGTAGGGGGCAGGTACAGGCTTCCCTCCGCGTTTTCCGTCCTTGCTGGGCTGCGGGTCCGGGCTGGTCTCTCCTTCCTCCACAGCCGCGTTCTCATCGCCCAGCCCGTCTCCGCTCGTGCCGTGCAGACCCAGCTGAGCACCGTGGTCACCTGGAAGAAAACACGGGAGGTTACTGGGAGTTCTGGAGCAGCAAAGCCCCCAGCAGCCAGTTGGGGGGGGGGGGGGAAGCGACAGGGGCTTTCCCCAGCCTTTCCCCCACGGCAGCGGCAAAGCCAGGAGGGTCTCGGCTTGATGGAGCCGTAGGAAGTTGTTCATTCCAGCCTCCTCCCTCGGCCTTCCACACGCTCCTGGGTTTTCGAGCCCCGCCAATCCCCCACCGAGCTTCTCCTAAAGTCCTGGGGCTCGCCCTGCCCTCCACAGCCACCAGCAAAGCGGGGGGTTGCCCAGCACCCCCCACATTTTGGTCCGTGCCCTCTGATTCACATCCAGAGGAGAGGTAAGAGCCGCATCTCTCGGAAAAAACAGCCCCCCCCCGCATCACTCCAGCCACCTGCCAACTCCCGCAGCTCCTCCAGCGCAGAAAACAGAGCGAAAAATGTAAACGGAGCCGCGCCGGCCGCCTCACATCGCCGTCAGCGATAAAGCAAGTGTCAAAACGTCACCGAGGGAAACCCTTCTCCGAATCACGCCGTGCTACCGACCTCACCGAGGTCCCCTTTCACCTCCTCGGGGTTTTTTTGGTGTTGAAAGAGGCAGTTTTCCCTTTTTTCAAACATTTCTCCAGCTTAAACCTGACGAAAGCGACAAACGATGCAGGAGCGGATGCCCAGAGCAGATGCAAATCCCCCCCCGCCCCGCCAAAAAAAAAAACACCCCAAGGCAGCGATAAATAAAGCGGGCTGGAAGACCGGCGTCTCCATCAGCGAAGATATTATCGGCACGCGCTCGCTGGTTAATTACTGCCATTGCAGAAAGGGATGGAGATATAGACAGAGAGATATACATATATATATGGGCCCTCCCTCTCTCTCGAGGAGCAATTCCCCACGATAAAAGCCCTGCGAACCTCAGGGTAGAGCTGACGAGCTCCCAAATGCAGGCGAACATAAACCATTCGTAACGGGGCGGGGGGAGGAAGTTTCGAAGCCGATCCGTTTTCATTGCCATTTTATTGCTCTACGCTTCTGCTGCTCATCTAATTGCTTCTCCAACCACCCCATCTACACTTCACAAGTGTTTTATTTCCCTTCAAGCTCCGCTGCTTGATTATTTTCGCGCTGAAAAGCCGGAGCGGGCGCGGAGACGGCAGGCTGAGTAATCTCTTTTCAGCTGCAATTAACATATGCCAATAGGTCTAACAGCAGATTTGGAGCCAAGATGCTTCCGCCGGACGGGCGGCAGCATCCTTGGCTGGCTACGGGCTGTCATTCCCAAAATTCGCCTTTTTTTGCCTACCAACTTCCTCACAAGCAGGCAGCCAGGGCTGAGATCACCGCCTGAACGTGGGGGTGGCTGAAGGTGGGGCTGAGATAAAGCACACGCGGGTGCAAACGCACACGCAGACGCTCGTCCCCGCCAGCAAACGACGCTGCGCTCGGCCGCCCCTTCCAGAGATCCTCTCCCACACTGGGAAACGAGGCTGTGTCAGGGGGAGTCTTCCCCAAAAACACCCCTCTGGGGGCTCTCCCGATGCTGTCGATCAGCAGCTGCCCGCTTGGCTCCAGGGAGGATGGAGTTAGTGGGAAGGACGGTGCCAGCCAGCCCTGCCAAAGGCTGATGGGGATGCCGGGATACGCCGTGGGGCCCTGGGGGATGCTGGTTCACTCCCTCCATCTCCTCTTCCCAGTACCTGGCAGCCGCTTCTGAAATAGGCAGCACAAACGTCACAAAGCCGCCGTTTCCAGCACCAGCGCTCCCCAAAAAACAGCCCACGGTCCTGCTGCCCGCGTCCTCCAGAGCCGCAGGAACGAAGGCCACCTCCCTGGCACGGCGACCAAGCTGCCACCACCGGCCACGGTACCTCAGAGGAGGCCAGCAGAGCCTTTTGCCAAGCCCTGCTGGGACAAGCACCTCCAGCAAAGCGGCGAAACTCGCTTTCAGCACCTGGTTTCCCCACGTCTCAGCTCCCAGGCAAGCGCACAGAAGGGCTGGCGCTGAAGAAGGCCCGAAGCGTCCATTCCCCGCAGGCTGCCGCTCTCTTCCCGCGAGCCGGGAGGGAGTTTCACAACCCTGAGACAGCGAGGCGGGGGAATGACGAAGAGTTTCTGGCAGCGGGCAGCCTTCGCCGGGCCCGGTGGCTTTGCTGTTACCAGCAGGTGTCAGTGGTGCCCTGGCAAAGCCGAGCGGAGGAGCCTGGGCAGAAACCCACGCTCAGGAAAGGAGAAAAAGCCACCAGGAATAGATGCCTGGCTACTGGGGGCACTGGCCAGCTCCGGGCTGGCTTGCCCAACAGCTCTGCGGTGGCGCGGCCGATGATTTGTGGGGCCAGTGGAGGATTTACGGGCACAAGCGAGCCGTGCGCCGCATCTCGGCTTCCTCCGGCGAGAGGAGCAGCTCTGCTTTCACTCCTCCGGGTCGCGGCGGCATCAAGAAGAGCTTCGCTCTCCCAGGCAGGAGCACGCCAAGAGGGAAGCTTGAAATCCAGGCTGGCTGCTCTGGCCCCTCCTCCCTCAAATCCACAGGGGTCCAGATTTCCTGGGAGAGGGCAGCGCCGGGCAAGGCCTTCGCCGTCGAGGAGCGAGACGCCCAGAAAGCATCAAAGAACCGGGAGCGCCGGGCTGCCATCAAGGAAAGGAGCCCTGAGTCATCTGCCACGCCGCGTCTCTACTCACATCACGCCGGGGCCGGGTCCTCCACGGGGGACCCGAGGCACACGCCGGTGTCTCAGCAGAAGCCGGGATGTCGTCCGTCCGCGTTACGGCGAGGGGCTGCGCTCAGGCCTCCGCTCCCCAGCGTCGCGTTCAAGGACGGCGCCGGCCCCCCCAAGACCGTTCAACCCCGCGGACGGTGCCCTCCGGGCCGCGCCGGGGGAAACGCTCGGCCGAATCGCGGCCGAAAGATGCTGCCAGTAACACCCGTGACCGACACGGAGCAGCTCAGCCCCGGGACGGGGCTCCTGCGCGACGGTGTCTGCCCTCGCACCGGGACGCCAGAGTGGAGAGGAAGGTTGTTGGCCATCGAGTGACAGCGACCAGGTCTGGCTGTTCACCCCCACCACCACCGGGCAGGAGGAAGGCAACCGTCCCTCCAAAGGGGACAGAATTTTGAGCCCCGCTCGGAAGTCTCCGCTGGGCCCTCCCGCACCTCATCAGCAACATTCCTGCGCTCCCCGCCACGTTTAGCAATTTTCGGACAAAACCTTTTCAGTCCTGGCTCCCCCCCCCCGCCCCCCCCAGCTCTTGCAACATATGTTTACAGTCGGAAAACCAGCACGGAGGGGAAGCAGGGAGGGTTGGGGTTTTTTTTTTTTCAGCTTGATAAGCCAACGACGACAGCTTGCGTTACAGCGACAGATTAGAGATTTCCCCGTCGCGTATGTGCTGTCCGGGGAGAGCTGTTGGGAAAAGGAAGGAGGAGACAACACGTGCTCTCCCCAAAATACGCTTGGGAGGGGGAGAATCCAGCCCCGATCTCTTGGAATGGCTTCAACCTTCAAACATGCAAAAGCCTACGCAGTGTTTTATAGTCTGTTGGCATGTCATATGGAGGGGGGAAAAGAACCCAAATCCTCCTTCTGGTAATCTATGGCTCGCATCTAATTAAGGTATAAATAAATTACGGCAAGAGAAGACAGATCTTGTACGTACACGCTTCATTCTTCACATATCAGGACGCGCCGAAGTCTCCAGAATATCGCAGCTTCAGGAGAAAGCTTGGCGGAGAGAAACGGGCTGGATAATTTATGTTTATTATCTCCACTAATATAGATTACTTCTAAGACTAGAGCTTTCCTGAAGGCTCCCTGCTCCACGCTCAGGTCATTGAAGTCCTGAAAAAATGTATTAATAGAGCAAGGATGGGGGGGGGGTAGGGTGGGGGTTAATCCTTGGAAAACCCTGGGGAGCACAGAGGGACTTGCCTGTGAAGACAGGAGGCAGGAGCTGACGCTGTTTTGCTGCGCCCGGCTCCTGCCCCCGACCTGTCCTTGCTCGGAGGAGCCCCTGCTCCCCCAGCACGGGATGGGGGTACTGAGACCCCCCCCTCTGCCAGAAAAAGGGCGGCTGTTTGCCGGTCTCGCGCTCAAAAGACCAAAGCACCCGAGTCTTGGCTTGCGACTTCTCTCGAGACAAGGTGTTTCTTGTCTTCTAACTGCTCCTCGGAGGAAAAATGCTTCGGTTTAGTCGTTTTATTTAGCAAACTAAAACGAGGCGAGAAATGCCCCGTGGAGAGAAGAGAGCAGCATTTTTAGATCCACCCCAGCTGACCTTCGCAGAGGGGGAAACAGACTCGATGTTCATTTTTAGGGAGGATCTGAGAAAAAAAAAAAAAAAAACACCACCACCAAAAACACCCACCCCCCCCCCAAAAAAAAAACCAAACCAAACCCAACCAGAACGGTTTCTTGTGCAAACTTTGCAACCTTGGCAGCTGCAACGCTGCAGAGGCAGGAGAGGAAGAGGGGGCGGGGGGGTAAGGCGTCAGCACGCAGAGCGGGGCACGCACGACAACCCGACGGCAGCTTCCCGACGCGCCGAAGAGAGGCAAGAGGAAGTTTTAAGGCGAAAAAAAAAGAGCAGCAAACCCCAGCAGCAACGCAGCCCCGGGGCTCCCTCAACCTTCTCGGCGCATCTGCGCTCGCGGCGGACGACAGGCTTGGGGAAAAAAAGAAAACAACCCCCCCAAAATCGAACCTTTTGAGCTCACAACTCAAGTCCTCCCCGTTTCCTCCTCCTCTGGTTTTTATTCGGTGGCAGAGTCTGAAAGCCCGGGGTGGCAGCGAGCAGCGCTGCCTCGCCGGCGCTCGCTGCTCTCCCCCTCAACACACCACCACGCTCTACCCCAGACAGATCAAAGACAATTCAGCTGCACTTGCTACACAAAGGAACAAAGTAGGTTTTGTCACGCAGCCCCCCCTTGATTTTTATCTCGTCTGATTTCCTCGCTAATTTGCAAAAATGGGTTAATCTGCAGTAGGAAGTCATTCATGTAAATTAGCCAAGCTCTCGCTTAGTAATTCTTTGGCGTTAGGGACGGCGGAGCGGGGAACACACGGTGCCCGGCTGCGGAAGATGGTGCAGTTCTGAAGTCAGCCTGCAGAACGGTCGAGTAATTGCGTTGGAATCTGGAGTTTAATGACTTGAAAAGCCACACGGCAAGTTGGGCGATATCCTTTAATTGTTGGAGGTTTCGGTGCGTCACAAGAAGTGACGTTTCCTTTGGAAAAGAAAGAAACAGGGACGGAGCTGTCGGGTTAAGAGCGGGGTGGGCTGTGAGGGGAGCCGGAGCTGCGGCCGCCCAGCGGCGAGCTTGGAAGTCACCTCGTCCAATTTGGGAGATCCCTGACATGCCCCTCGCCCCCCTCAGGACTTGCTAAACACCTTTGTCGCGCTGCAAACTGAAACGCAGACCTCCTTTGCCCTTTTAATTCCAGTCTGGCTCGCTGCAAAACTGGGAAGAAGCCTCTAGCCCTGCCGAAACCTTCACTGGGGCGGCCCTGGTGGGGCAAACCAGACCCCCAGCAACCGGCAGCCGGAGCACCTTCACCCCGGAGCATAGGCAGGTCCTACCCAACCTCGCCAAAAAAAAACAATTGGGTTAGTTAAAAGACAAGTCCCTGCATCAGCGTGAGGAAGATGGAAGGAGACAAACGCCCGGCTGAGCTGGGAAGGGCGGTGACCGGCGAGGAGGAGGAGGGCTGCGGCCAGAGCCCAGCCCAAAGCACACCCAGGAGACGGGGAAAACCCCCCGCAGGCATCTCTCACTGCACCTGACCCCCCGTACCCCCATCTCTCACCGCACCTGACCCCCGTACCCCCATCTCTCACCGCACCTGACCCCCGTATCCCCATCTCTCACCGCACCTGACCCCCCGTACCCCCATCTCTCACCGCACCTGACCCCCCGTACCCCCATCTCTCACCGCACCTGACCCCCCGTACCCCCATCTCTCACCGCACCTGACCCCCCGTACCCCCATCTCTCACCGCACCTGACTCCCCATATCCCCATCTCTCACCGCACCCGACCCCCGTACCCCCATCTCTCACCGCACCCGACCCCCGTACCCCCATCTCTCACCGCACCTGACCCCCCGTACCCCCATCTCTCACCGCACCCGAGCCCCCGTACCCCCATCTCTCACCGCACCTGACCCCCGTACCCCCATCTCTCGCCGCACCTGACTCCCCGTATCCCCATCTCTCGCCGCACCTGACCCCCCGTACCCCCATCTCTCACCGCACCTGACTCCCCGTATCCCCATCTCTCACCGCACCTGACCCCCGTACCCCCATCTCTCACCGCACCTGACTCCCCATATCCCCATCTCTCACCGCACCTGACCCCCGTACCCCCATCTCTCACCGCACCCGACCCCCGTACCCCCATCTCTCACCGCACCTGACCCCCCGTACCCCATCTCTCACCGCACCCGAGCCCCCGTACCCCCATCTCTCACCGCACCTGACCCCCGTATCCCCATCTCTCACCGCACCTGACTCCCCGTACCCCCATCTCTCACCGCACCTGACCCCCCGTACCCCCATCTCTCACCGCACCTGACCCCCGTATCCCCATCTCTCACCGCACCTGACTCCCCGTACCCCCATCTCTCACCGCACCTGACCCCCGTATCCCCATCTCTCACCGCACCTGACTCCCCGTACCCCCATCTCTCACCGCACCTGACTCCCCGTACCCCCATCTCTCACCGCACCTGACCCCCCGTATCCCTCTCGCCCACCGCAGCCAAGGGCGGATGCTTTTCCGAGCCACGAAGCCCGCGGTTTTCACCGCGCCTCTCTGCAGAGAAGGGGATTTGGAACCCGTCTCCCTCACGGCATCTAACCCAGACCCCCTGCGCTGGGGTGGGGAGGCGGCTGGACGGCGTGAGGCTCGCCCAGGTGGGAGCCAGCGGCCCGGAGAGGCGATGGTCTGGAAAGGAGCCACGCTGAAACCACCCCTAAGTCCTCGGGGGACCGGCTGCAGCTCCTGCGAAGGGGCGATAAACACCCCCCCGCTCCTCGGCGAGGAGGCGGCGGGGCTGAGGGCGGAACAGATAAAAGGAAAGGGAAGCTCAGGGCCCGGTGAGACGGTCCTGAGCGCGGCAAGGAAACTCTTCCGTGAGGAGTCACGAGGTGCGTGGCACCCAACCAGTCCGACCAGCACGGCTGCCAACCCGCTCCCAATTCCTGGGCTGCTGAGCCCAGCCTCGAGGAGGAGGAGGAGCAGGGCTACCCCATGGAGCCCCAGACCCACGGCAACTTTGTGTGGGGCACAGCCTGGCCGGGACGAAGCCGCACGATCGGGATCGCCCCCTTTTCCCCAAGCAGACCCCGGGATCTCTCGGGATTTGTGTCGTTTCTTCAGCAAACCGCCCTCTTTAACAAGGAGAGAGGTCAGCCAAGGAAGCCGGGAGGGTATTTAAAGTCCAGCCTAGCTAGAGTTCAGAGAAGGAAATTTCACAATATAATTATTTTCTGACGTGATGTCATGGGCGTAACGAAACAAACAATTACAGCACGTTAAGGAGCGATCCTGTCAGGGCTTGCTGGCCTGAGGTTGATTCTGATTTTCCCCTCCCCTCCGCAGACGATGCCATGTGGATGTCTCATCAAGGCCCTGCTACAAAGCTTCCCTTAAAAACAGAAAATAGGAGACAATCAGGTCTTTGTGTCAGTGCCCCGACGGCTGGGAAGAGCCCTGTAAGAACAAAGTCGCAGCACAGAGCTGGGGATGCATTTGGTAAACAGATTTCAAAGAGTTACTTCCCCCAAGAAGGGTTTTTTTTTTTTTTTTCCTCTCCTTTCCTCTTTCAGAAGGATGTCCTCGCTACGTCCCACCGCTCGGCTCCACCACGAGCCTCCACCCCAACGATAGACGGAGCCCGGAAAAGGGAGAGCTCCTCCTGCCAAAACACCCTCGGGCAGGTGCACGGCTGGGGGCTGGCGTGCCTCCCCAGTCCCACCAGTCCTCCGGGCACCCTCCCAGCTCCATCCTCCCCTGGAATAAAACATCCTTTAGCGCTCCCAAAACAAGGGCCCTCGGGTGAGGGGGTTTCACTCCAGCGCTGACCTAAGGGGAAGGCACCGCCGGACGCCTGTTTACCCAGCACATACCTCAGCCAGGCAGGGCACTTGATCTCCGAGGCACGGAGCTCTAAGCAGCAGGACTCTGCCAGGGACAGGTACGTGGGGCAGAGCCACTTTGCCGGCAAAACTGTACAGACACGGAGCTAAAAAAGTCCCTCTCCTCCTCCCTAAAGCTCAGCCAAAAGGGGAAGAGAAACCCCAGCGACGCAAACTTCTCAAAATCGCCCCCACCCCGCTGGCTGCAAAGCGAAGGGGCGTTGGGCAGGACGTTCCCACCCCAGGCAGGCCAGCACTAGGGTGACACCGGGGTGACGCTGCTCTCGGGGGGGGGGGGGGGGAGGCGAGGACCCCACCGAGGTGTCCCAACACCCACCTTTGCGCTCCTACCCTCGCAGAAGAGCACCCAAACCCCTCCTTCCTTCACCCCAGAGGCCGTCCTGGCTGCCCACTCACGCAGCGAGCGGTGGCACCCAAACCCCCGCGTGGGTTTTTGGGGCAATGCCAGCCGAGGAAATACCCTCCCTGGCTCCGTGGCCGCCTTCCCCTCGCGGCAGCAGAGCCGGCTGCGAGGCCTGTTTGCCCACATACCAGCCCATTACGGTCAGGGACCTTCTCATGTCTCTGCCACGGCGCTAATTCATGCCGAGGAGGAGGAGGCAGCAGCCTGCAAACCGCTGAATTAATACAAACACAGACTGAGGTACGTTCGCACAGAGCGCAGGGCTCTGCCTCACGGCCAGGAGCAAAGAATTTGATTTTTTTTTTTAAAGACCTTTTCAGGTGTTATTTTTAATCCAGGAGGCTCTTTCCCCTCGCCGCTTTGCAGAACGGAAAGCAAAAAGCAGAAATCGCCTCGGCGCCTCACCCCCAGCTCTCAGGAGGGGCTGAAAGCCACCGCCCAGAGGAGTCCCCGTGCCCACCGACGGGAGACACGTGCTTCCCGCAGCCCGGCAGCAGCCAAGCCGGGACACCGGAGCGGCTGTCAGCCCCGAAGGAAGCCAAGCTGAGCTCTTTGGAACAGCTCAGCTAAGGCAGATTTGCAGGGAAGCGGTAGGAAACGCCGTGGCTGCAAGCTCAGCTCCCAAAACCCCTCGCCGTGCGCCCCAAAACCCAAGGGGGCCGGGAAGACCACCTGCCCGTCGCCCCCCTCCCAAGCGAACCTGGGTTTGATTTTTCCATTCACCTCCCTAGGAAGCAAAGGAGGGCTGTGGTTTTTTTTTTCCTGCTTCAAAAAAACCCCAACCCTCCCGCCTCTTAGCCTCGAGCAGAAAGCGAGCGCAGAAAGTTCCAGCACGCGTGGGGCGGGCTCGCAGAGCCGCCGGCAGCCGAAGGGGAGGCTCCTCGTGGAAAGCGTTCGGCGATTGGGACAGCGGGCAGAGTCGTTAACAAAATAAATTGCCTTCAATTCCCTTAAATTGCCATCAAGGAGCTGGGAGCGGGAGGGATCCGCGTTCGCAGCCGCCCGACACGGCAGAGGATGGCCCAGCGACGTGGCCACGGCGCGGATGGGGACGGCGTGCAAGGTCCAGGGGGGCTCAGCACCCACCAGAGAGGGGCTGATAGTGGGTGGCAAGGGGGACAAACGACCCATCGCCACGTCCGACGGACCCAGCTTGAGGAAAACTCCTCCAGCCTGGAGTTAAACCCACGCAAACCGTGTGAACGGGGCGGTGCCAGGAGCTTTGTCCCAGCCTCAACCCCTGCCATCTCGCCCCAGGAGCCCAACTCACGCTCGCATCGAGCCGGGGTCTCGGTGAGTCCCCGCAAGCTCTTTGAAAACCAAACCCTGCTCTGGTTTTTCCACCGTAACACCACCAAAGTGTCACCCGAACGTCACATCCCCCGAGCGGAGGAAGAGCGAGGCCCTCGGCCGCGGTTCTCCCTGCAGCCGCCAGCGTCAGACGGCGAATTCGTCACCGCGGATCAAGAGCTAAACATGCCGCTGAGCTAAAAAAAAAAAAAAAAAGGAGGAGGAGGAGGAGGAGGAGGAGGAGGAGGCTCCCCAGCGCGTTGGATGGGTGGTCTCTGGAACGTTCCTCCCTGCCCCACCTCCGAGGGCAGAGCCAGGCACAAATACAGGAACTAGGAGTCGCCCATGCGTTTCTCCAGCGCCTTCCAAACAAGAACGAAGCGCGCCTCGACGCAAGCGGCCCCGCCAGGCTGCAGGGCGAGGGGATCCCGCCGAACCCGGGTGGGGGAAGGCGAAAGGGACCCCCCCTCCACCACCACCACCACCACCTGCATCGCCACGTCTAGCCGTCCCGCTCCCCTCCCTGGGCGCAAAAAGGAGCGTGCTCTCGCGCAAGCGGGTCTCTCCGCTCTGGAAAATCCAAGGATCAGGCTAATCCCGACGGCGGCGCGGTCTGTAATAAACCCGCGGCCGCCTGCAAGCCAAGCTGCTGTAGCAACAGCCCAAAATAATGCTGCAAAACAACTCCGGGAGAGCAGCCGCCTCCTCTCGCGAGAAGGAAGCACCGAGTCGGATTGAGCAACATTTTTTTGCTGCCTCTCGGCTGTGACTAAATCTAGCAACTGCCTTTTTAGCCAGAGCCAGAACAAAACAAACACCCCCACCCCCACCCCCCACCCCCAAAAAAAAAAAAAAGAAAGAAAAACACTGGAAAAGCAAGCGGAGCTCCTTTTCAGCACCGATTCCTTCCGCAGCAGGAGCTCACAGCCCCCTCGTACAGGCAGGCACGGCGTTCCCAAGGGGAAGCCGAGCAGCCTCAAGCTCACACCCCACATCCACACCCGCCCCGGGCTGGTGGGAGCTTTTGGGAGACGACGGGGCTGATCCAGGGGGGAGGAACCGAACAGGGTGCCCTGCGCCAGCTGTGAATGCGAGGCCGTCTCGGCCGCGATGAGACACCAGCACCCAACTTTAGGCTAAATATACACTTCAAGAGCCCGTTCTTCCGCCCCTGCAAGGAAATTCCCCAAGGCTTTCTGTTTGTTTGTTTTCGAGGCGGGGAGGGCAGAGGGGGTTTAAGTTATTCCTGAGCTTTATAAGGCCGTGACTCTTCCTGCGAGCTCCCACAGCCGAGGAGCTGAGCCGAACTCGGGCCCACGCCCCAACCTGAGACCCCTCCGGAGAGCCCTTGGGGCAGGACAGAGG
Organism: Leptosomus discolor; assembly: GCF_034619465.1. NCBI lineage: Eukaryota > Metazoa > Chordata > Aves > Leptosomiformes > Leptosomidae > Leptosomus > Leptosomus discolor. Next base: position 1,960,572 of record NC_141417.1, read on the forward strand.
CCTCACACAGAACCACGCAGTGGCCCCCTTCTCCCCTGCCTCTCCTTCCCCATTCCCAGGCATCTCCTCTCTTTTCTTCTCATGCTATCGGCCACTCAAGAGTTAAGTTAGGTCAGAAACTGCCCCAAATGAGTTTCAGCATCTTCAACAGAGGCTTAATGCTTCCTTCCCCGGGCCAGCACAAGCGCCGGCCCGCTTGCCAACTTTGGCAACAATCCCACCCAGCTCCAGCCAACGTTTGGCATCCAATCCCACCCAGCTCCAGCCCTGAACTCCCCCCCGGAGTCCAGACAACGCACGGAGCCGCCCGAGTGCAGCCAGGCGACATCGTTTGGCCTTTGATTTCCTCTGCCCGGCTACGGAAAAAGAACCGAGACAAAACAACTTACCGGCAGTGTTTGCTATGGCCAGCGGCAGCCCTTGGAGCTGGTGCACCTGGATCCCAGACGCTCCCAAGGCACTGAGGTTAATAGTCTGGAGGCCTGGCATGGAGGAGAGCTGGGCAGCGTTGACCGTGACAGTGCCGCTGGGGAGGGAGGCGATGGGGGTGAGCGTGGTGCTGGTGCTGCCCGTCTGCCCCAGCGAGACTCCCTGCATGGGGGCCAAGGTGATTGTCTGGGCCTGGGGGTTTTGAACCTGAAGGTTTTGGAGCTGGATGGTCTGCCAGCTCACCTGCCCGTTGGGACCCACCGTGGGCGTTCGGATGATGATGGGCCCGGAGTTGGGGACAGCTTGAAGCTGCAGGTTCTGCAAGGCGTCTTGGGAGATGGCTTGAGTGGCAAAGGTCTGGCCAGAGAGCGGGGTGGTCTGGAGGGCTTGGATCGTCTGCCCCCCTTGGACTAGCTGCGGTTGGATCAGGATCTGCTGCTGCTGCTGCGACTGCTGACTCTGATCCCCTTCCTTCTGCTGCCCCGGCTGCAAAGCCACCCCAGAAACTTGGCTCTGCAGAGAGTCCGAGCTCTGGACGCTGCTGACCCTCTGGGGCGTCTGCGCCTGGACGTTGGTGCCCACCGTCGCGCTGGTGGAAAAATTCATGATGCCCATGTTACTGGTGGTGGTGGTGGTGGAGTAGCTGTTGGCGTTGGTAAAAAAGGCGCCCGAACTAGCGTGAGACGTGGTGGTGTTGTTGGTGGAACTGATGGCAGCCCCCGAGGTGGCCGGCTGGGAGCTGCTGTCCGGAGAGCCGGAGCTGCTCAACGTGACTGTCTGAGAGGTGGGGGCCAGGCTGGCGGCCACGCTGTTGACGGGCAGCAGGGTGATGTTGCCGTTCAGAGCCACGGGGACGTTGGCCACGTACTGGGTTTGCCCTGAGAGGGTGTTGTTGGCTAAGCCCACGCCCTGGATGGGGACGGCCTGCTGCAGCAGGTTGGGCATGGCGATGAGGTTACTCGTCCCCGCTCGGCTCGTTATGATCTGCTGGTTCGTGCCAGGGATGATCTGGAGCTGACCAGAGGCATCCTGCTGCACGTTGACTTGGGCAGAGGTGGTGGCAAACTGGAGCTGCTGCCCATCGATGGTTTGGAACTGGGGAATGACCTGGTACTGGATATTCGGGATAACTCCCGGCAGGCCCGTGAGCACCTGCTGGTTCTGCAGGTTGGAAGCGGTCGTGACCACGTACTGCCCCGCGCTCACGGGCCGGCTTTTGGAGGCGTCTCCGCCGTTGCTGCCGTTGCTGCCCTGCTCCTTGGAGGCCGTCGGCGTGCTGGAGCCGGCGGAAATGATTTGCCAGCCGTTGGCCGACTGGGCGATCTGAGCGGCGGCGGCCGTGAGGTCCAGCTCGCCGCTCCCACCTTGCTGGCCCTGGGAGCTGTTGGAGTTCTCGTTGGGAGACTCGATCCTGCTGCAGGTGGCCGCCAGCAGAGCCAGCGGGGAAGGCTGCGATTCCTGGGAAGGAGAGGAGGAGTTAAGGATGTGGGAGGCGGCCCGATGGGCAGGCCGAAAATTTAAAAAAAAAAAAAAAAAAGAAAAAAAAAATGTAAAGCAGGGAGGAGCATACTCGGAAAAGATAAACACTCCTTCCTGAGAAAACCCACCCACAGCCGGAAAAATACAACTGCCAAACACAGGGCTGTCAGGCCGGGACAGACTGAACCCACAGGGAAAAACCCTCTGGGAGGGAGGAAAGGGGAGGGACTCTTCACGTAAAAGGCAAGGAGAAACGTCTCCTCCACCCCAAAACAGGCAAATCTCCCTGCAGGAGAACAACTGTGGGGAAGTACAGTCGTTTCTGGGAACCCTGACCTGGAGAAGGGCCAGTTGGGGCTGTGGTGTTTACTGGGAGCAGGGGAACTGTCGTGCTTTTGAGGGCACCGTGCAGAGCCGGGGGAGGAAGGGAAGCCACGGGGCGCTGCGGGTCGGTGCTCCGGGGAGGGCGTTTTGGCAGCGTGACGATTTCCCCAGCGTGCATTCGCCCTCCTCTTCCTCTCTCCAGGGAGAGGAGCCGGCGTAACGCTCGGCTGGGCCAAACAAACACCTCAGCCCGGCCCTGGACTTTGCCACGGGGACAGCGAGTTCCCTGGGGCGAGCGGAGCCAGGGAGGCCGCCGGCTTGGGGCTGTTCCTCCCTCCACGCACTCACCTGGCCCTCCCCACTGCCTGCGCTGCTGTTACTGCTGGCATCTCCTTCGCCCTTCTCGGGCTTCACTGTCACCATCTCCTCGGGACTCTCTTGGTCTGCGCGGGCGGGGAAACGACAGCGGGAGTTAAAGACATTTCAGGGCAGGAGAGGGGGGCAGCAGAGGCGTGAGGGCACCCGGGGAGGCAGGGGCAGGGAAGGCAGGAGGGCTGGGCAGAGCGGAGGTGGGGGCAGCACGCTGGCAGGCACTCTGGAAGAGGGGGGGGAACACAACAGTGTGCCGCTCGGGAACTGGCACGAAGGGGCTGGGAACCAGAGGGAGCTGCCAAAGGGGAGCTGGCAGCGGGACAGGCAGAGAAGGACCCGGCCCTGCTCCAGGCCCCAGCTCCTCCCCACCCGCTCGGGACACTCCCTGGCCCCCGTCGAGGTCCTCCCCGGGCCTGCCTTTTCCCTTCCCCGCTGGCCTGGGAGCACACCTCCCGCCCCGGCCCTCTCCTTGCCCTGCCCACGGGATTCCCCACGGTGGATCCAGCCCACGGGGCTCCCCAGGGATCCCCCGGCCGGGACAACCCCATCTGTGCTCCCTGTGTGACCCCACCGCAAGGGGGGCCCTGCTTCCCCCAGATCCCTCCTCTCTCACCGCTCCACATCCTCCACTGGCAACAGCCCCATCGTCGTGTCCCCGTCCGTGCCCCCGCCCCCCCCCCCCCCCGCCAGGGACCTACACCCCTCATTCCTGCCCACACCCCCAGCACCCCTGACCAGGGTCCCCTCCAGCACCGCTTCCGAGGACACCCCCCCACCCCAAAACACCCGCATCGGGTCACACCTTTCCCACGGCTCCCCCCCCAGCCACACCACACCCCCCCCACCCCGCATCCGCCCCCGCAAGGCGCCGTCCTCAGGGGAAGCGGCCCCCCCCGCCCCCGGTACCTGCTCTCACCCCCACCCCCCCAACTCCCCACGCCCACACCCTTCCCCCCCCGGCAAAAATTCCCCGGGATCCTCCCTCGCTCCCCCTGGATCACCGAGACCGTGTGTGTCCCCCACCGCCCCGTTCCCCCCCCCCCCCGCCGCCGCCGCCGCCGCCGCCCCCTCCTCCGCTCCCAGCCCGGCTCGTCCGCCGGGTCCCTCCCCCGAGGCCTTCCCCCTCCCCCGGGTCCCTCCCCCGGCAGGTCCCCCCGGCGCGGCGAGGCGAGGCCCGGCCCGGCGGGGCCCGGCCCGGCGTGGGGCGGGGCCGCCTCTGGCCCCTCCGAGCGGGCGGGCGCCGCCGTCGTTTGCGTGTGTCTGGGCGGCCGCGCGCCCCTCGCCGCCGCGCCCCCCCCCCCTCCCCCTCCGCCTCCTCCTCCTCCTCCTCCTCCTCCTCCTCCTCCTCCTCCCTTCGCCGGCGCGGCGGGCCCGTCCTTACCGCTCATGGTGGCCGGGGGGGGGCGAGCCCGAGCGGCGGCGGGGCGGGGGGGAGGAGGGGCGGGCGCGCCCGGCTCGCTGACGAGGCGGCCTAACCCTGCCGGTGACCGCCAAGGGGCTGCCGAGGGAGGGAGCCGCGCGCCGCGGCCCCGGCCCCGCGGCCCGCCCTCTCCACCGCTTCCGCCAATGGAACGCCGCCGCGGGCGGGCGAGCGATGGGCGGCGGGGCCAATGCAGAGAGAGGGCGGGCCGACGGAGGGGGGAGGGAGGCGGGAAGCGCACCGCCCCCGCCGCCCCGCCCCGTGGGGGAGGGGGAGAGCCGCGAGCGGTGGCCAATGGGGGAGCGGGAGGGGGGGGGCGAAGGCGGAGGGGGCCAATCGGGGCCCGCGCGGGCTCGCAGGGAGACCCCGTATGGGAGCGGCCGCGGCGGCGTGGGCCGCGGCGTGATGGGCGTGCGCCGCCGCCAATGGGGGCGGGGAGGCGGGGAGGAGGAGTGACTGGCAGCGGGCGTCGCCAACCGACCGCGCGGTTCGCGGCGCGGGGGAAGGCGGGCTCGCACACTGACGGGGGCGCTGCCCAATCCTAGCTCGGAGGCGTCGGCCGCGGCGGGGCGCCGCGCCAATGAGAACGGCGGTCCGTCTCAAACTGGCCAATGGGTGCCGCGAAGAGGCGGGGCGAGCGGCCGGGCTGCGCCCTTGGAGGGACGGCTCGGCGGTGCCGGGAATGTGGCGGAAAAGGCGCCATTTTGCCGCTGGCTCCGCCCCGGCTGCGGCCGCCGCTTTCCGCGGAGCCGGACGCTCCCGGAGCCGGGGCGGCCTCCTCGGAGAGGCCACACCGGCTCGGTGACGCGGGCCGTGTCGCGACAGCGCCGCCCTTCGCTCCCCCCTCCATTACCATTTCCTGTCACGAGCCACCCTGTCGCGACAGCCGCCATCCCGGCGCGATCGCATCCCAGCCCCGAGGCGGGGGTTGGTCGCTGTGTAAACAGCCCCAGGGCCCTGTCACCGCAGCGGGCCCTCGAGTCCCTTGGTGTGACATGTCCCGAGCCCTGTCACAGCACCCAGCCCTGTCGTGACAGCGACTGTCACCCTGGGCCTCGAGGCGCGAGTTCCTGGGGTCCGCCCTGCCCTGGGCATTGGGGGGGGGGGGGACACGGACGGTTTGGGGGGGATTTCACAGCAAACCACCCCCACGATTTACAAAAAATGAGGTTTTTGAAGGCAAACGAGGCGCGAGGGTCTGCGGGGACTGGGCCCAGCCGGTGACAAACCGGGGGGGGGGGTACGGACACACACGAGAGATGACGTTTAATATCTTCTTTTTGGGTTTTTTTTTTTTGGCTTTCCAGCCTCAAAGCCCCCCACCCCACCTGCCACCCCTCCACCCGCTGCCCGTCGCCCTTTGATGTCCCCCGGTGACCAGGGGGACACGGCGCAGGGAGCCCCCCCCCCCAACCCCAGCGACCCCCTCCCCAGTAACAGGGGGGGATGTTGATTTTGGAGGCGCTGCCGAGGCCTGCGAGCCCCTCGCCTGGCGCCCCACCGGCCGCCCAGATGCCGCCTTCGCCGTGACCTTTTCCTTTTCCCCCTTGTTTTTGGCCCAATTCCCTTCATCCCGCCGCTGGAAAATCGCTCCCCGCGGCCTCACCCCACCCCCCCCGCTGCCAGCGGAACCGTTTCATTTCGGCTTTTTTGGCGTGAAAACACCGGGCGAGGAGCAAAGACCCACCGGGGGAGACGAAATCAAACCAAACCCCCTCCCCGCCACCACCGCAGCAGGCGGGTTTTGGGGACCATCCCTCCTCCCGGCACCGCATAAAGCCTGTCCCCCCCCCAAAACCCCAGCAGCGGGGACAACCACAACCCTCCTGCCCGCTGGCCCCTTGCCGGTGGCTTCGTGGGTGTCCCCCCTGCCAGCCAAGACCTCGCTGTGGCCTTGAAGTCGCCTCCGCCGCCGGGGGACAAAGGTGGGGGGGTTCCCCGTCCCTGTGCCCCCCGCGCCGAGCCAACGTGGCGCTTCCTTTCATCCAGCCCCTGCGGTGTCACCAGCCGTGGATGTGACCGGCCACCCGCCGTGCCTCAGTTTCCCCTCCTGACCCCCAGCGATGGCACTTGGGGACACAGAGCGTAGGTCCGCCCAGCCCCCTGCCTCAGTTTCCCCTCCTGACCCCCAGCGATGGCACCTGGGGACACAGAGCGTAGGTCCACCCAGCCCCCTGCCTCAGTTTCCCCTCCTGACCCCCAGCGATGGCACCTGGGGTCACAGAGCGTAGGTCCACCCAGCCCCCTGCCTCAGTTTCCCCTCCTGACCCCCAGCGATGGCACTTGGGGACACAGAGCGTAGGTCCGCCCAGCCCCCTGCCTCAGTTTCCCCTCCTGGCTCGCCGACGGTGCCGTGCCGCCGGGGGTCGGGGACCAACTTGACATTTCTCGGGGAGTTTGTCCCCACGGCGCTGTCCCCAGGCCCGGCGGGGAGGAAGGCCTGAGGTGGGTGGGGGACGAAGTGACTGTCCCCATCCTGTCACCAGAGCTGAGTCCTGGCCAGCTCGTCACATCGAAGGCCGGATCTGCCCAGTGCCTCTCCGGGATGAAGGCTGCCGCCTCCTCCTCCTCCTCCTCCTCCTCCCCACTCCCCCCTCACGCCCCCATCCTGCCCCACTGCGGGGGGGACACACAATAGGGGACAAAGCCCTGGGGGGGGGCTGGGGCTGGTCTGTGGGGGCCAGTGAGAGCCAGCGCAGGGTCCCCACCCCATAAGACACCCCCCCCCCTCCCAGTTAGGGCCCCCCCAATAGCACCCCCCACCCCCCCCCCCAGCAGGATCGTCATCCCATTAACCCCCCTCCAGTAGCCCCCTGCCCATTAGGACGCCCCCCCCCATTAACCCCCCCCCCAGTTACCCCCACTAGGACCCTCCCCAGTACCCCCCCCATTAGGACCCCCCCCATTAACCCCCACCCAATTACCCCCATTAGGACCCCTCCCTCCATTAGGACCCCCCCCATTAACCCCCACCCAATTACCCCCATTAGGACCCCCCCTCCATTAGGACCCCCCCCCATTAACCCTCACCCAACTACCCCCATTAGGATCCCCCCCTCCATTAGGACCCCCCCCATTAACCCCCACCCAATTACCCCCATTAGGACCCCCCCTCCATTAGGACCCCCCCCATTAACCCCCACCCAATTACTCCCATTAGGACCCTCCCCAGTACCCCCCCCCTCCATTAGGACCCCCCCCATTAACCCCCACTCTATTCCCCATTGTCCCCCCCATTACTCCCCATTGAGACCCCCCCACCCCATTAGGACCCCTCTCCCCAATTAACCCCCACCCTATTAACACTCCATTACCCCCCACTGGGACCCCCCCCATCCAAAATCCCCCCCCCCCCCAACTGGACCCCCCCCAGTCAACTCCCACCCAATGACCCCCATCGGGACCCCCTCCCCAGTAGCACACCATTAATCCCATGGCGCCCCGTCCCAGCAGCACCCCACTGTCTCCCATTACCTCCCACCCCTTAGCACCCCAGTCCCTCCCAGTCTCTCCCAGTCCCTCCCAGTCCCTCCCAGTCCCGGCGCCCCCTGGTGGTCGCAGCGAGTCGGTGCAGCCCCCGGGCGCGGGTCACTGCTGCCGCCTGGCGGGGGCGCCTGGCCCGGCTGTCCCCGAGAGTGTCCCCAACCCTGGCCCTGTCCTGTCCCCAAGAATGTCCCCACCCCTGTCCTGTCCCCAACCCTCTCCTGTCCACAGCCCTGTCCCCAGCAGGGTCCCCAACCTTGTCCTGTCCCCAACCCTGGCCCTGTCCTGTCCCCAAGAGTGTCCCCAACCTTGTCCTGTCCACAGTCCTGTCCCTGTCCTGTCCCCAGGAGTGTCCCCAACCCTGTTCTGTCCACAGCCCTGTCCCCAGCAGGGTCCCCAACCTTGTCCTGTCCCCAACCCTGGCCCTGTCCTGTCCCCAGGAGTGTCCCCAACCCTGTCCTGTCCACAGCCCTGTCCCTGTCCTGTCCCCAAGAGTGTCCCCAACCCTGTCCTGTCCACAGCCCTGTCCCCAGCAGGGTCCCCAACCGTGTCCTGTCCCGAACCGACTCCTATCCACAGTCCTGTCCCTAAAAGTGTCCCCAACTGTGCCCTGTCCCCAACCCTGGCCCTGTCCTGTCCCCAAGAGTGTCGCCGACCCTGCCCTGTCCCTAACCCTCTCCTGTCCCCAGTCCTGTCCCCAACCCTGTCCTTGTCCCCGTCCCTGTCATGTCCCAACACTGTCCGGTCCCTGTTCCCAGCACTGTCCCTGTCCCCAACCGTGCCAATGCCCTTTCTTTGTCCTGTGCCTGCTCCTGTCCCCATCCCTGTCCCCAGCACAACTCCTGTCCCCCACTATATCCACATCACTGTCCCAGTTCCCCATCCCCATCCCCAGTTCTGTCCTGTCCTGAATCTTCTCAGTGTCCCTGTCCTGTCCCCACCTCTGTCCCCGTCCCCAAACCTCTCTCTTTCCCCAGCCCTGTCCCTGGGCTGGCTCTCTTGCTGTCCCCAGCCCTGTCCCTGTCTTGTCCCCAACCCCATCCCATTCACGACCCTGTCCCTAACCCAGTCCCCATCCTTGTCCCCGTCCCCTTGTACATCCCTCTTCCCTGTCCCTGTCCCATCCCTGTCCCCATCTCGCGCCACCTACGTTAGCGCTGGGGACACAGGACGGGGGACTGAGGAGCCCTCAGTATGGGGGCAAACTGGGAGAGGGGAACAGGGGGCACTGGGTTGAGGAAAGGGGGCACTGGGATCAGTCTATGGGGGAACAGGGGCACTGGGGTAGGTCATGGGGACACTGGGACCAGTCTGTGGGGGAACAGGGGCACTGGGGTAGGTAATGGGGACACTGGGACCAGTCTGTGGGGGAACAGGGGCACTGGGGTAGGTAATGGGGACTCTGGGACCAGTCTGTGGGGGAACAGGGGCACTGGGGTAGGTAATGGGGACACTGGGACCAGTCTATGGGGGACCAGGGGCACTGGGGTAGGTAATGGGGACACTGGGACCAGTCTATGGGGGACCAGGGGCACTGGGGTAGGTAATGGGGCAACTGGGACCAGTCTATGGGGGAACAGGGGCACTGGGGTAGGTAATGGGGCAACTGGGACCAGTCTATGGGGGAACAGGGGCACTGGGGTAGGTAATGGGGACACTGGGACCAGTCTATGGGAGAACAGGGGCACTGGGGTAGGTAATGGGGACACTGGGACCAGTCTGGAAGTGAATGGAGACACTGGGATGTGGAATGAGGGGTACTGGGGTGGGTAATGACATCTCTGGGACCAGTCTGGGGACACACAGAGGCACTGGAGTAGGTAACACAGGCACTGGGACGAGTCTGGGAGGGAAGGGGAGCACTGGGATGAGAAATGGGGGTGCTGGGACCAGTCTGGGGTGGGGAGAGAGGCACTGGGGTGGGTACTGGAGACTCTGGGACCAGTCTGGTGGGGAAGGGGGCCACTGGAATGAGAAATGGGGGTGCTGGGACCAGTCTGGGGTGGGGAGGGAGGTACTGGGGTGAGTAACGCGGGCACTGGGACCGGTCTGGTAGGGAAGGGGGCCACTGGAATGAGAAATGGGGATGCTGGGACCAGTCTGGGGTGGAGAGAGAAGCACTGGGGTGGGCAACACAGGCACTGGGACCAGTCTGGGAGGGAATGGAGGCACTGGGGTGGGTACTGGGGACTCTGGGACCAGTCTGGGAGGGAATGGGGGCACTGGAATGAGAAATGGGGATGCTGGGACCAGTCTGAGGTGGAGAGAGGGGCACTGGGATGAGAAACATGGGCACTGGGACCAATCTGGGAGGGAATGGAGGCACTGGGGTGGGTACTGGGGACGCTGGGATCAGTCTGGGAGGGAAAGGGAGCACTGGAATGAGAAATGGGGATGCTGGGACCAGTCTGAGGTGGAGAGAGGGGCACTGGGACGAGAAACATGGGCACTGGGACCAATCTGGGAGGGAATGGAGGCACTGGGGTGGGTACTGGAGACTCTGGGACCAGTCTGGTGGGGAAGGGGGGCACTGGAATGAGAAATGGGGGTGCTGGGACCAGTCTGAGGTGGAGAGAGAGGCACTGGGGTGGGCAACACGGGCACTGGGACCAGTCTGGGAGGGAATGGAGGCACTGGGGTGGGTACTGGGGACTCTGGGACCAGTCTGGTGGGGAAGGGGGGCACTGGGGTGGGTAACACGGGCACTGGGACCAGTCTGGAAGGGAATGGGCACACTGGGATGAGGAACAAGGGCATTGGGGTGGGTACTGGGGACTCTGGGACCAGTCTGGGAGGGCAGGGGGGCACTGGGATGGGTAGGGGGGGGGGGGGCAGTGGGAGCAGTTTGGGGTGCGCAGCCCCCCGGCCCCCCCCCCCCCCCCCCCCCGGGAGCGTCCCCCCGGGCCCCCCCGCAGGTCGCGGCCGCGGAGGAATCAGGGCGACGCCGGGCGACTCCCGGCAATTTTGGGTTGGGAACCGCAGAAATGCAGCGTGGCGCGAGCCAGGCCCGGCCCGACCGCGGGGACAGCGACGGGGACAGCGACGGGGACAGGGCATGGCCCGGGGGGGGGGGGGGGACAGGGCACGGAGTGGGGGGGGGGGTCCCCTGGCAGCTTAGGGGGAGGGGGGGGGAGCCAGGGGACATCAGAGGGGGACATGGGGGGACACAAGGCACCACGGCCCCTGGCAGTTTTGGGGGGACCCAGGGGATTGGGGGGTGTCTCAGGTGAGAGGGGGGGGTCTGTGGCAGCTTGGGGGGGTCCCAGAAATCCGGGGGGGGGTCCCCTGGCAGCTTGGGGGGGACACAGGGCTTGGGGGGGACATGGGGGGACAAAAGGCACCATGGCCCCTGGCAGTTTTGGGGGGACCCAGGGGATGGGGGGGGTCTCAGGCAAGAGGGGGGGTCTGTGGCGGCTTGGGGGGTCCCAGAAATCCAGCGGGGGGGTCCCTTGGCAGCTTGGGGGGGTAACAGGGCTTGGGGGGGACATGGGGGGACACAAGGCAACACGGCCCCTGGCAGTTTTGGGGGGACCCAGGGGATTGGGGGGGGGTCTCAGGCAAGAGGGGGGGGTCTGTGGCGGCTTGGGGGGTCCCAGAAAGCCGGGGGGGGGGGGGCCCTGGCAGCTTGTGGGGGGTAACAGGGCTTGGGGGGAACGTGGGGGGACACAAGGCACCACGGCCCCCGGCAGTTTTGGGGGGACCCAGGGGATTGGGGGGGGTCTCAGGCAAGAGGGGGGGTCTGTGGCGGCCTGGGGGGTCCTAGAAATCCAGGGGGGGGGTCCCCTGGCAGCTTGGGGGGGGTAACAGGGCTTGGGGGGGACATGCGGGGACACAAGGCACCACGGCCCCTGGCAGTTTTGGGGGGACCCAGGGGATCAGGGGGGGTCTCAGGTGAGAGGGGCAGTCTGTGGTAGCTTGGGGGGGTCCCAGAAATCCGGGGGGGGTCCCCTGGCAGCTTGGGGGGATAACAGGGCTTGGGGGGGACATGGGGGGACACAAGGCAACACGGCCCCTGGCAGTTTTGGGGGGACCCAGGGGATTGGGGGGGGTCTCAGGCAAGAGGGGGGGGGGTCTGTGGCGGCTTGGAGGGTCCCAGAAATCCAGGGGGGGGTCCCCTGGCAGCTTGGGGGGGACACAGGGCTTGGGGGGGACACGGGGGGACACAAGGCAACACGGCCCCTGGCAGTTTTGGGGGGACCCAGGGGATTGGGGGGGGTCTCAGGCGAGAGGGTGGGTCTGTGGCAGCTTTGGGGGGCCCCAGGGTATCGGGGGGGGGTGTCTCAGGTGAGAGGGGGGGTCTGTGGCAGCTTGGGGGGTCCCAGAAAGCTGGGGGGGGGGGGCCCTGGCAGCTTGTGGGGGGTAACAGGGCTTGGGGGGGACGTGGGGGGACACAAGGCACCACGGCCCCTGGCAGTTTTGGGGGGACCCAGGGGATTGGGGGGGGTCTCAGGCGAGAGGGGGGGTCCCAGAAAGCCATGGGGGGGGTCCCCTGGAAGTTTGAGGGGCGATCACAGGGCTTGGGGGGGAACCTGGGGGGACACAAGGCACCACGGCCCCTGGCAGTTTTGGGGGGCCCTAGGGGATCAGGGGGGGTCTCAAGCCAGAGGGGGGTCTGTGATAGCTTGGGGGGGGGGGTGTCCCTGGCAGCTTTGGGGGGCATCCACATGGCTTGGGGGGGGACCTGGGAAGGGGACCCAGATTGCCATGTGGGGGGGTCCTTGGCAGCTTTGGGGGGATTGGGGGGGGCACGCAAGATCTGGTGGGGGTGTCTCTTGGTATCCTGGGGGGAGGGTCCCAGGACCTCTTGGGGGGGCGGGGGGGTCCTTTGGCAGCTGGAGGCGGGGGGGGGGGGGGTCAGGCCCCCCCCGATGCCACCCCCGCTGCCATCGCTTTGATGTGGCTTCTGCACCGCAGCGCAATGAGAGCCACATGGCGGGGGGGGGGACACACACACATGGGGGACAGACGGACGGACGGGGGGGGGGCACATCGCGGGGGGGGGTGGGGGGGGTGGGGGGGTGTACTCCTCCGTGGTACCCGGGGTCCATCCCTGCCACCCCGGGGGGCTCTGTCCTGCCACCTCGGGGCTCTGTCCCTGCCCCCCCCCCCCCCCCCCCTCCAGGGTGCTGCCCCCCCCCGGGTCCGTCCCCGTGTCCCCACGGGGGGGGCCAGGCCTGTCCCCCGCGGCCACCGCAGTTATTTCGAGGATAATTAGAGGGTGGGAAGGAAACGCCACGGGCGTGGGCACGGCTCAGCCCCGGGGCAACCTCTGCCCCCGGCTTCCCCGGGACCTGGGGACCCCCCCCCGGCCCCCCCCTCCCGGCCCCCAGGTCCCTCCTTTCCCTCCCCACCCCCCCCCCCCGCCTTGTCTTTTTTTTTTTTTTTGGGGTGCCCCTGTATCCCCACGCGTCCACCCCCCAATGTCCCCTTGGGTCCCTCCAGATCCTCTGGGGCTCCTCAGTCCCTGTGGGTCCCCCATGATGCCGTGGGTCACCCCTCAATCGCGCCCAGATTCCCCCCCCCCCCCCGGGTCCCTCATGACCCCCTGGGACCCCCCCCATGTCCCCTGTGTACTCATGGACCCCCCACATCCATCCCCCCTTATTTCCCTCCTGTCCCCCCATGCCCTACAGGTCCCCCCCAGACCCCATAGATCCCTCCAGACCCTATAGATCCTGCCAGATCCTACAGGTCCCTCCAGACCCTGTGGGTCCCCCAAACCCTATAGATCCCCCCAGATCCTACAGGTCCCCCCAGACCCCCTATTTCCCTCCAGATCCTATAAATGCCCCTGACCCTATAGATCCCCCCAGACCCCCTATTTCCCTCCAGACCCTATAGATCCCCCAGACCCTACGGGTCCCCCCAGACCCTATAGAACCCCCCAGACCCCCTATTTCCCTCCAGACCCTATGGGTCCCCCAGACCCTCCAGACCCCCCCAGACCCTATAGATCCCCCCAGACCCTATGGGTCCCCCAGACCCTCACCTCCCCCCACCCTCCCACGGGGGCTGAACCTGGGGGGGGTGTGGGGGCTGTGTATGGGGGTCCCCCATGGCGGGGGGGGGGGGGGGGGGCGAGGCCGGGGGGCGCTGGGGTGACGCTCGGCCCCGCTCCGAGCTCTCGGCGGGTCCCCGTGTCCCCCCCCCGGCCCCGCCGGAGCCCGCGGGCGCTGGCACGGCCCGGCCCGGCCCGGCCCGTCGCACCCACCCGCGCTATTTCGGGGCCTCCGACCGCAAGAGAAACATCCGGGGGCCGGAGCGGGACGGGGGGGGGAGGGGGGGGGACGGGACACACGGGGGACACGGGGGACCAGGGGGCCACCGCCACCGGGGAGGGGGGGGGGCACGTGGGGGCACCCCCCGGGGTCCCCTGGCTGGGGGGCGGGGGGACACCGGGGGGGAGGGGGGTGGCTTGGGGATGGGGTGGCGTTGGGGACAGCAGGCTGGGGGGGTTGGGGACGCTGGGGGACACACACACACACTGTGTTATGGTGGGTGGGTGACACGTTCCCGGTGTTCCCCATTCCCAGTGCTCCCCATTCCCAGCACCCCCAGTCCCCATGCCCAGTGCTCCCCATTCCCAGTGCCCTCAATCGCCATTCCCAGCACCCCCAATTCCCATTCCCAGTGCTCCCGGTCTCCATTCCTAGCACCCCCAGTCCCCATTCCCAGTGCCCCCCAGTCCCAATGCCCCCAGTCCCTGTTCCCAGCACCCACAGTCCCCATTCCTAGTGCCCTCAGCGCCCCCAATGCCCATCTCCAGTCCCCACTCCCAGTGGTCCTTGTCCCCATCCCCAGTCCCCATTCCCCGTGCTCCTTATTCCCAGTGCCCCCAATCGCCATCCCCAGTTCTCCACACTCCCAGTGCTCCCAGTTCCCATTACAAGTGCTTCCCACTCCCAGTGCCCCCAGTCCCCACTCCCAGTCCCCTCAGTCCTCATCCCCAGTGCCTCCAATGCCCCATTCCCAGTGCTCCCCACTCTCAGTATCCCCAGTCCCCATTCCTAGTACTCCCAGTCCCCACTCCCAGTGCTCCCCATTCTCAGTGCCCTCAGTCCCTGTTCCCAGTGCTCCCAGTCCCCCCAGTCCCCATCTCCAGTGCCTCCAATGCCCCACTCCCAGTGCTCCCAGTGCCCACAGTTCCCATCCCCAGTGCCTCCAATGCCCCATTCCCAGCACTCCCCATTCTGAGTATCCCATTCCCAGTGCCCCCCAATCCTCATTCCCAGTGCTCCACATTCTCAGTACCCTCAGTCCCTGTTCCCAGTGCTCCCGGTCCCCCCAGTCCCCATCCCCAGCGCCTCCAATGCCCCATTCCCAGCGCTCCCCACTCCCAGTGCCCCCAGTCCCCACTCCCAGTGCCCCCAGTGCCCCCCCCTCCGCACACATGGAAGCGATTCGTGGGCTGATTCGCGCTCCCCTTTGAAGGGCCGCGGTGCCCCCAGCCCAGCTGCTGCTCTTACCGCAGGACGCCTGGGGGGGGGGGGCCGTGGTTACAGCTGGGGGGGGCGGGGGGACGGGGGGGGTCCCCCCAGTCCCTGGGGACAGGCACCGGCATGGGGACATCTCCATCCCACCTAGGGGTGCAACCTCTGTGCTGCTGAGACCTCCCAAACTCACGTCATGGGGGCTGAGACCCCCCCAAACTTGGGTCATGGGGGGCTGAGATCCACCCGAAACTCACGTCAGGGGGGCTGAGACTTCCCTATAACCAGGCCATGGGGGCTGAGACACCCCCCACCCCCCCAAATTCGTGTCAGGGGGGCTGAGACCTCTCTATAATCATGTCAGGAAGCTGAGACCCCCCCAAACTCATGTCAGGGAGGTTGTGACCTCCCTATAACCAGGCCATGGGGGCTGAGACCCTCCCCCAAACTCATGGCAGGGGGGCTGTGACCTCCCTATAACCATGCCATGGGGGCTGAGAACTTCCAAACCTGTGTCAGGAGGATGAGACCCCCCACAAACCCATGGCAGGGGGGCTGAGACCCCCTCAAACTCATGTCAGGGGGGGTTGAGACCTCCCTATAACCATGCCATGGGGGCTGAGACCCCCCCAAAACTCATGGCAGGGGAGCTGAGACTCCCCCAAACTCACATCAGGGGGGGCTGAGACCCTCCAAACCCATGTCAGGGGGGCTGAGACCTCCCCAAACTCATGTCAGGGGGGCTGAGACCCTCCAAACCCATGTCAGGGGGGCTGAGACCTCCCCAAACTCACATCAGGGGGGCTGAGAACCTCCAAACCTATGTCAGGGGGGCTGAGACCCTCCAAACCCATGCCATGGGGGGCTGAGACCCCCCCAAACCTATGTCGGGGGGGTTGAGACCTCCCTATAACCATGCCATGGGGGCTGAGACCCCCCCAAAACTCATGGCAGGGGAGCTGAGACTCCCCCAAACTCACGTCAGGGGGGGCTGAGACCCTCCAAACCCATGTCAGGGCGGCTGAGACCTCCCCAAACTCATGTCAGGGGGGCTGAGACCCTCCAAACCCGTGTCAGGGGGGCTGAGACCTCCCCAAACTCACATCAGGGGGGCTGAGAACCTCCAAACCTATGTCAGGGGGGCTGAGACCCCCCACAAACCCATGTCAGGGGGGCTAAGACCCTCCAAACCCATGCCATGGGGGGCTGAGACCCCCCCAAACTCACGTCGGGGGGCGCTGAGACCCTCCAAACCCATGCCATGGGGGGCTGAGACCCCCCCCAAACTCATGTCAGGGGGGCTGAGAACCTCCAAACCTATGTCAGGGGGGCTGAGACCCCCCACAAACCCATGTCAGGGGGGCTGAGACCCCCCCAAACCTATGTCAGGGGGGCTGAGACCCTCCAAATCCATTTCAGGGCGGCTGAGACCTCCCCAAACTCATGTCAGGGGGGGCTGAGAGCCTCCAAACCCATTTCAGGGCGGCTGAGACCTCCCCAAACTCATGTCAGGGGGGGGCTGAGAGCCTCCAAACCCATGCCATGGGGGGCTGAGACCCCCCCCAAACTCATGTCAGGGGGGCTGAGACCCCCCCCAACCTATGTCAGGGGGGCTGAGACCCTCCAAACCCATTTCAGGGCGGCTGAGACCTCCCCAAACTCATGTCAGGGGGGGCTGAGAGCCTCCAAACCCACGTCAGGGCGGCTGAGACCCCCCCAAACTCCCCAAACTCAGCGGGGGGAAGCAGAGCCGGAGGACAGGCCATGGGGAAGGACATACCCCCCCCCTTTCCTCCCCGTGTCCCCCCACCCCCGCGAGCGAACCCAGGCGTCCGGCCGGGGTATAAATACCCGGGTAATTGCGGGGGCCCCGAGCGCGGCCGTGGGGCCCGTGGGCGGCCGAGTCCGGCGCCGCCCTGTAATCAGCCCCCGCCGCCGCCAGCCCTCGCACCCCCCTCCCCGCTCCCCTCGCCAAGATTTGAAGGGTCCCGGGGGACACTGGGGGGTCCCCAGCCCCCCTGAGCCAGGGGAAGGCCCAAACTGGCACCCACGGGCCCAGGCGTTCGGGCGGTTCCCAACCCCCCCCCCCCCATCTGCTCCCCAAAACTCTGCCATGAACTGAACCGTCGCGGTCAACGCCAGTGGGAGCCAAACCCCCGTCAACCCACCCCCCCCCCCCCCAAAAAAAAAAACCCTTGGGGTGCCCCCAGCCCACCAGCTGAGGAAGAGGAGGGATGGAGAGGGTGTCCCAGTTTGCTCCCAGTTTGTGGGCAGTGGAAGTCCTGGTGAAAAGAAAGGGGGGGGGGGGAACTGGGGCCAAGGTGGGGGGGACGGTGGTTGCGGCCTTCGGCGGGCGGCCGCGGCGCCGGCGGCTCCGGAGCGGAAAGCCCTGACTCAGGGTTGGGAAAGGGCCCCGCTGGCTCCCAAACGGCCGTGTCGGGGGAAAAAAAATAGGAAAAGGGGAAAAAAAAAAAAAAAAAAGAACAGAAAAGGGGAAAATAGGAAGGAAAAAAAAAAAAGTTGAAAAGAAGAAGAAAAAGGGAGGGGGGAAAAAAAAAAAGCGAAAGTGGGGAAAAAAGAACAGGGGTTGGTATAACCTCCCCGTCACAGTGGGGAAACTGAGGCACAGGGGGATTCCCAGCCCCGTCTCCAAGGTCACTCTGTCCGTGTTCCCATCCCTGCTCCTCTGCAAGTGTCCCTTGTCCCCAGGTCTGCCTCCCCATCCCTGTCCTCCATCCCACCCCCTCCCCATCCTTGGTACTCCCAAGGCCACCCCTGGTCCCCCCTGTCCCCGTTCCCAGACCATCCGTGACCCCTGTCCCCATCCCTGGTCCCCCCCTGTCCCTGTTCCCAGACCATCCGTGACCCCTGTCCCCATCCCTGGTCCCCCCCTGTCCCCATCCCCAGACCATCCGTGACCCCTGTCCCCATCCCTGGTCCCCCCTGTCCCCATCCCCAGCCCATCCCTGA
Organism: Leptosomus discolor; assembly: GCF_034619465.1. Classification (NCBI taxonomy): domain Eukaryota; kingdom Metazoa; phylum Chordata; class Aves; order Leptosomiformes; family Leptosomidae; genus Leptosomus; species Leptosomus discolor. The sequence continues at coordinate 1,978,479 of NC_141417.1, forward strand.
CTCCTGACCCCATCCCTGGTCCCTTCAGCTCCAACCCTGGTCCCCTCTCGTCCCCATCTCCATCCCTGGTCCACCCACCCCCGCACTGGGTCCAGTTCTGTCCCCATCCCACTTCTGTCCCCATCCCTGGTACCTCCAAGTCCATCCTGGGTCCTGTCCTCCTTGTCCCCCCGCCCCCATCCCTGTTCCAGCCCCACTGGCACCATTTTGGGGTGCTTTCGCCCCACCTCACCCCCGCAGACCTGGGTGACGGGGTGATGAGCCCCTGGGTGCCCCCAGGTGTCCCTTTCCCCCTGTCCCCCACCTCCCCTTCCCCCTTTTCCCTTCCCTTTTCCAGCACTTTTCCCGTTCACATCCCCCCCCTTCCCCTCTCTTTCCCCCCCTGCCAGGGCACCCCCCCTTGCACTTCCCTGCCCCCCCCCCCCCGCGGTCCCTGTCCCCCAGCCCCCAACTCCCCCCCCAGAGCCTTCAGCCTCCCCATCTTCCTCCCTTTGCAACTTTTCGCTTTATTTCCTTCTTTTCTTTTAGTTGCTTCTCTTTTTCTTTTCTTTTTTTTTTTTGCATTTTCATTTTTTCCTCTTTTCTTTTATTTTTCTTTTCTATTTTCTTTTTACTTTTTTTGTTTTTCTTTTATTTTTATTTTCTTTTATCTTTTATTTTCCTTTTTTCTTTTCTCTTATTCCCTTGTTTCTATTTATTTTCCTTTATTTTCTTTATTCTCCTTTTTCTTTTCTTTTTTGTATTTTCATTTTTTTCCTCTTTTCTTTTCTATTTTCTTTTTACTCTTTTTTTTTTGTTTTTCTTTTATTTTTATTTTCTTTTCTCTTTTATTTTCCTTTTTTCTTTCTTTTATTCCCTTGTTTCTATTTATTTTCTTTTATTTTCTTTTTTTCTCCTTTTTCTTTTTTCTTTTTCTTTTATTTTTCTTTTGTCTTTTATTTTCCTTTTTTTTTATTCGCTTTTTTTCTTTTTCTTTTCTTTTATTTTCTTTTTTCTCTCTTTTATTTTCTTTTTCTTTTCTTTCCTCTTTCCTTTTTCTCTTTTATTTTCTTCTTCTCTTTTTTCTTTTCTTTTCTTTCCCTTCCCTTTCCCCCTCTCTCCCCTTTCTCTCCTTCCCTTCCCAACCCCTTTCCCTCTTCCCATTCCTCCTTTTTGCTCAGACCCTTTCCCTCCTTTTCCTTCCCCTTTTCCCTTTCCCTTTCCTTCCCCCTGCCCTCCCGCCCCCCGACACCCCCCCCCCCCCCCCAGCCCTCCCCCCCCCCCGGGGGGCGGTTCGGGGCAGGGCTCCCGGCTCCCGGCCCCGGTCCCGGCCCGGCCCAGCCCCGCCGCAGCGGCACAGCGGGGCGGGCGGCAGCCGCGGCACTGCCTCCCTCCGCACCCAGCCCCGGGACACCGGCACCCCCGGGACACCGGCACCCCCGGGACAGACACCCACCCCCGGCACCCCCGGACCCGCGGAGCCCCGGAGCGCGGTGAGGAGCCCCGGGACAGGGACCCTTCGGGAGGAGAGACACCCCCCTACCCACCCCCGGTCCCCACGGGACCCGTGAGATGGGGGGCAAACCCCCCCCAAGGGATGGGACCCACCAGGACAGAGACCCTCGTGGGATAGGGGAGCCCCACCCCCCACCCCCCCCCGGCATACGGGACCCTCTCAGGATGGAGGGGGGGATCCCCCTGGGACAGGGACCCTCGTGGGACTGGGATACCGCGGGATGGGGGAGCCACCCCCCCCAGATATGGGACCCTCTGGGGACGGTGACCCCCACCCCGGGATATGGGACCCTCTCAGGATGGGGGACCCCCCCTGGGACGGGGATCCCCCCTGGGACAGGGACCCTCTTGGGACAGGACACCCCCTCCCCCCCCCCCCAGCACTGGGATACCCCGGGATGGGGGAGCCACCCTCCGCGATCTAAGACCCTCGGGGGACGGTGACACCCCCCTGCCCCCCACCCCGGGACAAGGATCGCCCCCGCGGGACACAGGACCCTCCCAGGATGGGGGATCCCCCTGGGACAGGGACCCTCTGGGACAGGACACCCCTCCCCATACCCCCCTCAGGGAAAGAAGACCCCCTCGAGTCAGGAAGGGTCCCCTGGGACGTGGGGACCCCCCCCGGGAAGGGGGAACCCCCCCTGCCATGGCCTGGAGAGGACCCAGGCGTCCGGGCGTGGGGGTCGGTGGCTTCGGGGACGTTTTCAGCCCCAGGACTTTGTGGTTGTTTCCAGACGGGTGTCGTGTGTGTCCCCTGCCCCAGCCCCACCCTGTCACCGCCGCCACCTCCACACTGGCCACCAGGACCCAGCCCAGGGACCGCTGGGGTCCTGCGGCACCGGGGCACCCCAGGGTGCTGAGCCCTGGGTGCTGGCAGGGGGTGCATGGCGCCACCGTGCCCCAGGACCTGCTGTTGGGGACACGTCTGTCCCCAGGGCCATGGCACCCCAGATCTGGGGATGGGGACACGTCTGTCCCCAGGGCCATGGCACTCCAGATCTGGGGATGGGGACACTGGGGATGGGGACAGGTCTGTCCCCAGGGCCATGGCACCCTGGGGATGGGGACGTGTCTGTCCCCAGGGTCACAGCACCCCAGATCTGGGGATGGGGACACATCTGTCCCCAGGGCCGTGGCACCCCCAGACCAGCTGATGGGAACGCGTCTGTCCCCAGGTTTCTGGCATCCCTTGGGGACACGTCTGTCCCCAAGGCCATGGCGACGGGGCCACGTCCAGCCCTGGCACAGGGCCACCCTGGGACAAGGCAGGTCCCTGGGCTGGCACCAGAGGCCACCATGGTCCCGGGGAGCCGTGGGGACCAGGAGATGGGGACCTGGCATCCCCCACCCCAGCAGAACCTGCACCCTGCCGTCCCCAGGGAGGGGACAGGGACGTGGGGACAGCGCCAAGTGCCACCTCCACCCCAAACTGTCCCCTTGTTGGGGACGGCTCCACCGTGCGAGCAGGGGGAGCCAGGGCCCCGGACACCTGGGTTCATGGGACGAGGGGCTGGTGGTGGCATGGGAAACTGAGGCAGGGGCTGGGGACAGGGCTGGGGACAGCAGCGCATCGGGGACAGGGACCAGAGACTGGGGACAAGGGCTGGGGTTTGGGGACCTGGGATGGGGGACAAGGGCTGGGGTTTGGGGACTTGGGACTGGGGACAAAGGCTGGGGTTTGGGGACTCAAGACTGGGGACAAGGGGCTGGGGACAAGGGCCGAGATTTGGGGGCTTGGGATTAGGGATTTGGGGGAGAGGGGACCTGGATTGGGGGCTGGGGACAAGGGACTGGGGCCTTGGGGGACCAGCGACTGGGGGGACCAGAAACTGGAGATCAAGAGCTGGGAACCAGGAACAAAGCACTGGGGATCAGGGACAAGGGATTGGGGGACCCCCCAGAGCAGAAGCTGGACCCATCTCACCCCGGGTGGCTGCTCCAGAGTTGGGGGACCCCCCCACACACACACACACACAGAGGACAGGTCGGGGTCCCCACCACAGCAGAGCCCCAAAGCCGTCACCCCTCCAGCAGCCACTCGTGCACCGAGCTCGCGCCGTCCTCAGCCCCGCAGCTCCCAACTCCCCGGGGCGCCTGCCCTGCTCCTAATTTCCCGGCGCAAGCGGAGCTGATTTATGGGAGGTTTACACTATTTTAAGCGTTTTGCCTCCGTTAGACGCTCGCCCTGGTTTTAATTACCTCGGCTCTCGCGGCAGGGCAGCGTTCCCGGGGCACAGGCCTGGCCCTTGTTATCCTTGGAAAACCGGGAGCGCGCTGCGGCCGCGGGCGGCTTAAAAATAGGCGCAAGAACCACGGCAAAAAAAAAAAAAAAAAAAGAGGAGGGGGGGGGGGGGAACCCCAAAAGAAGGAAAAAAAAAAAGCTGGAAAACCTACCAAGTGGGTGAAGAGGAGGGATAATTTTTTTTTTTTTTTTTTTAAATTAAAATAAAAGGGAAAAACTGGGGGTGATGGGGTGGAAGGGGGGCAGCTCGTGACGCCCGGTCTCAGCCCACGGCAGCTGAAAGCCATGAAGGGCATAAAAGCAGAGGAAGTCGCCCGGGGAGGGGGGGGGGGGAGGCCGCAGCGTAATTTGATTAAAAGGCCATAAAGGCAGAAGGAGCCGAGAGTGGGAGCGGGGGGAGGTCGAGGGGGGGGTGGGGAGGGGGCCCCCCGCTGCCGGCACAACCCTCTACCAGCCCTCGGAGAAGCCCTTGCGAGGATTCCGCTGCTCTGCGGGTGGAGGTGGGGGGAAACTGAGGCACGGAGGAGCGGGGAAGGTCGGGGGGGGGGCTGCCAGGGTGTGGGTGCTGCTTGGGGTGCTGTGATGCTGGGCACCCCGGGGGGGGGGCTAAGTGGCCCACTGGCCTGGGTGCCCCATGGTGCTTGACACCCCAATACTGGGTGCCCCATTGCACCAGTTACCCCATTGCACTGGGTGTCCCATGGTTCCTGATACCCCAATACCAGGTGCCCGTTACACCAGTTACCCCATTGCACTGGGAGCCCCCAGTCCTTGATACCCCAATACTGGGTGCCCCCTTGTACTGGGTGCCCCCTTACACCAGTTGCCCCATTGCACTGGGAGCCCCATGGTCCTTGATACCCCAATACTGGGTACTCCATAGTGCTGGCTGGCCATTACACCAGTTACCCCATTGCACTGGGAGCCCCCCAGTCCTTGATACCCCAATACTGAGTGCCCCGTTACACAGATTACCCCATCACACTGGGAGCCCCCCAGCACTGGGTGCCCCACGGCCCTTGATACCCCACTACTGGGTGCCTCATCATACTGGGTGCCCCGTTACACCGGTTACCCCATTGCACTGGGAGCCCCCCAGCACTGGGTACCCCATTGCACCGGGTGCCCACCCCCAGGACAGGGTGCCCCCCTTGTTCTCCTCCTCCCCAGCCCCCTAACACCCATCTCCCTCTTCCCACAGGCCACCGGGCACCATGGCCCCGTGCCCCCGCTGACGCCGCCCCCCCACCACCTCGGGGTGCTCCCACCCATCGTCCCCCTCCGCCGCCGCCGCCGCCATGGGGGACACCTACACGGCCGCCTTCCCCAGCGCCCCGGGGCTGCTCTCGCCCTCGGCCAGCCCCCAGGCATCGCCCGGGCCCTACGGCCCCGACTACGGCCCCTTCGGCCACCCCTTCCCAGCACCCACCGGCGCCCAGGAGGTGCTGGGTGCCCCCGTGGTGGTGACGGCCAAGGGGCACCCACCGGGCGACTGCCTGCCGGGCGTCTACCCCTCGCTGGAGATGCCCCATCCCTACGGCTCCTGGTACAAGGGCGGCATCGGCGGGGGGCTGCCGGGGGGCTCGGGGCCGGCGGCACCCTCCTGGTGGGACGTGCACCCTAACGGGGGCTGGCTGGGGGGGCCGGCGGGCGCCGAGGGGCTGCAGGGCTCGCTGCAAGGCCAACCCACCCTCAGCCCCCCGCTTCCCACTTACGGCTCCGATTTCGGGGCGCTCAACCCCCCGCCCTACACCAGTAACCCCGCCGCTCCCCCTACCCCCAAACCCAACGCGGGGGAAACCCCGAAGGGACCCCGCGGCGGTTCGTTAGGAGGGCGGCCGGCTTGCGATTGTCCCAATTGCCAAGAGTTGGAGAGGTTGGGGGGTCCGGGAGGATCTCGCCGAAAACCGGTTCATAGCTGCCACATCCCGGGGTGCGGGAAGGTGTACGGCAAAGCCTCGCACCTCAAAGCCCACCTGCGCTGGCACACGGGCGAGCGCCCCTTCGTCTGCAACTGGCTCTTCTGCGGCAAACGCTTCACCCGCTCCGACGAGCTGGAGCGCCACGTCCGTACCCACACGCGGGAGAAAAAATTCACGTGTCTCCTCTGCAGCAAGAGGTTCACCCGCAGCGACCACCTCAGCAAGCACCAGAAGACCCACGCGGAAACCGGCCCCCCCAAACCTTCCCCTGGCACCGGCGGGGAGCAGCCCCCCGCTTCTCCTCGCCAACCTCCGGTTTCTCCCGGGAAAGACGCCGGCAGTCCCGAGGCCGGTAGTTTGTTGGAGATTTAAACCTTCGTCCTCCATCCTCATCCTCCTCTGCGCTGCTGGGGATATTTATTACGGGGTGCTGCCCCCCCCCCCCCCCCACTTCCCTCCCCGGGGGTTGGCGGCAGCTCCTCGTTAGCGATTATAATTTATGTCTTAAATTATGGGGGGGGGCTCTGCGAGCACTCTGGGGCTCACTGTGGGGAGGGTGTCAAGGTGAGACACCCCTCCCCTTTCTCCCCCCCCCCCCCCATCTTCTCACCCCCCCCCCCCCAAAACCTCGCCGGCTGCCTCGCGCCCCCGCACAGAGCTCAGGGACAGGGTTCGCCCCTTCTCCTCCGCCTCCGGCCTCGTTAGCACGCCCGGTTCATTAGGCGCTAATGTAACGTAACGCCCCCCCCCCCCCTTTTTTTTTAGCTGGCTGCCCCCCCCCCCCCCCAAAAGCAATAAAGGGATCGCTAAGGTGTGAAAGTGGAGCCGTGCCCCCTTCTGCTGCGCCAGCGGGGCTGAGGCCGGGCGGCTTCGTCACAGGGATGGGCTCTGCCTTTGCTCCTCCTCTGCGGCGGCTCTCGGGGAAACTGAGGCACGGAGGGGACGCGGCCCCGCTCATCGTGTCCCCCCCTCTCTGAGGGTGGTGGGAGCTGAGCAGGGTTGGGGACAACCTGGCTCCATCGCCCAGCCCTGGGTCCCTGTGCCTCCATAGCCCCACGCCGCTGGCTCCTCCTGGCCCCTTATCCCTGTCCCTGTGTCCCCAGGTCCCTGCTGCCCCCTGTGCCTGTGTCCCCACAGTCCCATGACACCAGGTCGCTTGGTCCCCTGTTCCTGTGTGTCCCCATTCCCAGGCCCCCATGGTCCCACGTCCCCATAGCTGTGCGCCCAGGACCCCATGTCCCTATATCCTGGTGTCCCCATGTCCCTCCATCCCTATGGCCCCATGTCCCCAAGACCCCGTGTCCCCACAGTCCCATGTCTCTGTGTCCCCATGGCCTTATGTCCCCATACCCCTCTGTCCCTGTGTCCCCAGGCTCAGGGATCACCCCAAGCCCCTTTCGGGGTGCCAGTGGGACTTTTCCATCCCCTCCACATGCGTGTCCCCCTGACACCGCGTGTCCCCAATCCCAGGGGACATCCAAGCACAGGAATGAACACGCGTGTGCACAGGAACACGCCCGGCTTGGCCAAGCCCTCACCTCGTGCCTCAGTTTCCCCACTGGCTGGGGGCCACGTGGCAGAGCGTGGGCACGTGGCGGGGCCACGTGTTACCGAGGACACCCCAATTTTGGGCACCGCGGGCTGGCAGAGACCCCACTCCCCCACCCTCCTGAGCACCCACCCCCGCTGCCCTGGGCTCCTGCCAGCCCTTTGATGCGCCTAGCCCCGGTTTGGGGCTTTTCTGAAAAAAGAAAACCACCAAAAAAGCCACGGAAAAAGGCAAAGAGAGGCGGAAACGGGCTCCTGTGCCAGCACGAAGTGTGGGGGCGCGGGGTGGGGGTGGGGGCTGCCGGTAGCCACCGCACCGTAGCGGGACGGGGACAGCAGCGGGTCCCTGTGCCAGCGTGGCGGGGGCTCCGGTGCCACCCCCAGCTCCGTGTGTCAGCCCTGGGCTGAGTCACTGCGGCCAGAGCTGGCCAGGACCCAGGTGTCCCCAGGGAGGGGACACACAGACACCGCCCTTCCCTTTCAGGGAGAGGAAACTGAGGCACAGAGGTGTCCCCACGCCAACACAGCGGCCGGAGCACGACCGAGGGTGACAGAGCCGTCCCCAGGATGGCTCCTGGGGGATTTCGGGGTGGCGGGTGCCAGCTCTCCCTCTAGGCCCCCGTCCAACTCTACCACCCCCTCCCTGCACATGAGTTTGCTCTTTTCGGGGTGTTTTCCCCCGAAAAAAACCACCCCCACCAGCCCCGCTGCCGCTCGCCGTGGGTGGGCCAGTGCCAACGAGAGCATCCAGCCACGTCCCCGAGCCAAAACCCCGACCCGGCGGCCACCGAGGGCTCGACCGCCCGGAGCCTCCCAAACCACGGAGCCCAAACCCATCCAATGACCCGCCCCCCCCCCCTCCCCAACTCCCCTTTTTAGCAGCACCAGATTTTCCTGCCTCGCTACCCCAAAGGGGTTTATTTTTTTGGGGGGTGGGGGGTGTGTTCAGCTCCTGCCGCCGGGTCCAAGGAAGGGAAGGGAAGCCACGAGGCCACGCCAGGCCTGCGGTGGCTCCGATGGCGGCGCCGGCCAAATCGTTGTCTCCTATCAAACCCCGCTCGCTCCGTAACGGGTGAGGAATGCAGGGCCCCCCGCCGCAGCCCCCCCCGCCGCAGCCTTTATTTAATATCCTGAAAAAATTAAAATAACTTTTGCGGCCGCTAAGGCAAACACAGAGATAAATATAATAAAAGCGAGCCGAAAACAGGAGGGGAAAGGAAATTGAGAGCCCAAAAAGAGGAGTTGGGAGCGATCCAAAGCCAGGGGGCTGGGCTGGGGGGGGGGGGGGTGTGCGCTGGGGTGAGCGCAGCACCCGCTGTGCTGCCTGGGGGGGATGCGGGCACCCCCGGGGCACGGGGGGACACGGACACCTGAGACTCAGACACCCATGGGACTCAGGTACGGGGGGGGTGGGTGGGGGGAACATGGACACCCACGGGACCCAGGCACACATGGGACTCAAGTACGGGAGGGGGACACGACACATGGGCACCCCCAGGACCCCGTCACCCATGGGACCCTGGTATGGGGTGGGGGGCATATGGACACCTACGAGATCCAGACACTGGGCAGGGAGGGACGACATGGACACCCCCAAGACCCAGGCGCCCATGGGACCTAAAGGGGGGGGGGGGCATGGACACCCGTGGGTGGGTTGGGGGGGGATATGGACACCGCCGGGACCCAGGAGTGGGGTGCGGACAGGGACACCCATGGGACCCCCGCAGAGGGGGAGGTGGGGGGGACATCCACGGAATGATCAACGTCGTGTCTCCCCCCCCCCCCCGCCCCGGGACCGTTCACGGGAGGGTCACGATGTGCCCGGGGCACCCCCAGGTGCGGGGTGGGGGGTGCGCAGGGTGCCTGGGGACCCCGCAGAGGGGTCCGGTGCGGGACAGAGGGGGGTGCCCGGGGACCCCGCAGGGGGGTCCGGTCGGGGTGGTGGTGCAGGACACGGGGGGGTGCCCGGGGACCCCGCGGGAGGGTCCGGTGCGGGGTCCCAGCGCCGCCGCAGCCCCGCTCGGGCACCACGTGAACCTCTGGCGCCGCTTTCCCGCCCCCGCGGCGGTGGGCACCGCCTCTCTTAAAAGGGCAATGCACTCCCACAGCGACTCCCTCCCATTTATGCATTGGGGGAGCCATTAATTCGCCGGCGGGGCGGGGGGATGGTGGGGTTCTGCAGAGGGCAGAACGTGTCATACAACCCCCGCACAGGTAGACCCGGGGGAGGGGGCGGGTCGACGCGCCGTGCCCCCTCAACCCCCCCCCCCGTCCGCGGTTGTACCGCGGCCCCTTTAATTCCACAGACACGCCCCCCCCCCGCCCCCGCCCAGCCGCCAGGGGGAAGCGCGAAGGCGGCCGCGGAGGGGATTGGCCCTGGCCGGGACCCGTCCGCGCGCCCGCGGGAGGCGGCAAAACCGGTGAGCGGCGGCATGGCGGCCCTGGGGGGGGCGGGGGGCTACGGGGCCGGGCCGGGGTAAGGGGGGGGTGGGGGGGCCTCGGGCCGGAGCCAGCGCGCCCCGGGGGTGATGTGGGGAGTGAAGGGGGGGACCCCCCCCCAAGCGTCACCCCTCGCTTCTCCGGGCAGGGACTTACCGGGGGGGGGGGCGGCTTTTGGGGTGTTTAGGGGGGCGGCTTTTGGGGTGTTTAGGGGGGGTGGGGGGGCTTTTAGGGTGTTTGGGGGCGGCTTTTGGGGTGTTGGGGGCGGCTTTTGGGGTGTTGGGGGCGGCTTTTGGGGTGTTGGGGGCGGGCTTTTGGGGTGTTGGGAGGGCGGCTTTTGGGGGGGGGCTTTTGGGGTGTTTGGGGGGGGGCTGCTGAGGAATTACCCGTGGGGGGTGTGTGGGTGTTGGGGGGGGGGGGGGGTGTCCCCTGCCCCTCTCCGAGCCCCTCAGCGCCGTCTCCTCCCGCAGGCCCGGCGGCGCGATGTGCTCCTTGGCGCTGTTCCCCCCGCCGCCCCCCCCGGGGGACATCACCCTCTACGAGTTCAATAACGCCTTGGTCTGCGGGCGCCTCTACGAGCAGCTCCCGCTCACCTTCCAGAGCCAGGTCAGCCCCGCCGGGCTCGGTGGGGAGAAAGGGGGGGGGTGGGGTGGGGGGCACCCACCCATTTCCCCCACCCCCCCCACCCCCCAGCTGTGAGCTCCCACCCCCCCCGGGGGGTTTCTCCTTGCTCCCCCCCTCCGAGATCACCATGAAGGACCCAGGCTGGCACCCAGGGTGTTTCCTCCTTCCTTCACTCCATCTTTGCGCCCCTCCTTTTCTCACATCGCTTTCTGCCATGGGGGGGGGGGGGGGGGAGGCCCTAACCCAGTTCCCCCCCCCCCCCCCAGCCCCCCAACTCCTTCACTGAGGGCGGGGGGGGGAGGGGCTCTGTGCCGGCAGCTGGCAGACCTGCCCGTCCTCAGCCTGCCCAAGGAGACCCTCAAGGCTCACAGCCGGCTGGAGCACAGCACCCGCCCGGCCTTCATCCACCACCGTGAGTCCCTCTGGAAGAGGTGCCTCAGTGCCTGGTGAGTGCACCCACACTTCCCCCCCCCCCCAAAAAAAATCCCCACCCAGGGCTGCGGGAGGCAAAGCCAGGAGCTCCCTGAGCTCCCTGTTTGCTCAGACCCCCCCCCCCCCGCCCCGTACCTGTCCTGCGGTTCTTCACGCTGGAACATGGTGGGGGCCTCTCTGCCCCTTCAGTGCTCCCCCCCCCAAGCAGCAGGGGGGGCACAGCCTGCTCTCAGGCCTTCCCGGTGCTGTGCAGCACCCCCAAACTTCCCGGGAGGGTTTGGGGGGGGGGGTGGTGGTGTGTGTGTGTCATAATATCCCTGAGCTCCAGCTGTTGCTGGTGACTGGGGTAAGTGCCCCCAGCTGAGGGGGGAGAGCTGGTTTGGAGGGAATTTCCCAGCAGGTGAGAGAGATTTTTGAGGGGAGGATGAGGAAGGAGGCGGCTTGGGCTCGGTGTCCCCGAGGGGAGAGGGGGGGGGGGGGGGGGCTGACCCAGCTCTGTGCCGCAGGCGGGACGTGGGGCTGTGCGGGGTGCTGAAGGAGATGGCCGGCGCCGAGGAGGAGGGTGAGTCTGGGCCGCTCGCTCGTGGAGGACCCCGGGGATCTCCTGGATCTCCCTTGGAGCCTTCGCTTCCCTTTTCCTTCGTGCCTCGTCCCCGGCTGTCGCAGCTGCCCGGGCTTCCTCCGCCCTTTTCCCTCCGCAGGGCTGCAGTGGGTGAAGAGGGGCTCGAGGTACACGCTGGCCGTGTGCCGCTGGCTGTCCTCGCTGCACGGCTCCCTCTTCCCTCACCTCTCGGTGAGTCTTTTCGGGGCTTCACCCTCGGGCTGGGGAAGGCAGGGGACGATGCGGCACCGTCCTGCGGCGGGGGGTTGGGATGGTGGGTGGGTGTTTCTCCGCTGAAAACACAGCAAAACGGGCCTGGGGGTGCCCAGCTCGGAACGCCGCCGTTGGCCTTCGCCAAAGGGACAGCTCAGTGCTCCAAGTGTTGATGGGGGGGTCGCAATCACAACAAACTCCTCTCCCCCCCACGGCAGAGCAGCCGGTGCTTCTTTATGGGCAGCACGGGGGGGGGGGTGGCTCCTCCTGACGGGCTTCGGGGTTACATCAGAAAATTCAGCGGTTTATACCCTTTCTCGGCAAAGTCGTGGTCTTTTTAACATCATTAAGTTTATTTTAACATTCAGTATTTTAACATTAAGTCTATTTTCACACCATTAAGTCTATTTTCACATCAGCCGCACGTTCTGCCCGCGGTGAACGTTGGCATTGACGCTGATTGCTCCCCCCGATTAACTCCCTGCATTGCTGTTCCTGGGCTGATGGGATCCCTGGTGATCTGACTGATCGAGATCTCTGACCTACAGCTGAGGCTGGGGAGGAGGGGAGGGTCTTCACCTTCACCCCCCTCAGTTCCTCGGGTTCCCTCCCATCAGAAGACACCCCAAGAACGGGCACTTTCCCTCCCTGTCCCTGGCTCCCGCCTCCCTGGTCTGGGCAATTTCACCGTGAGCAGCAGCTTTAGCTTTGACCTTCTTCGTGAGGCAGCAGCTGCTGGTTCTGAGCATCAGGGAGGTTTTGGGGTGTTTCTGACTATGAGGTGAACTAATGTCATCCGTACAAAGCGTGAGTTATTCCTTACAGCCATTGAGTCGTTCATGAAAAGCAATTAGTGATCAATGAAAAGTCATTATCTATCCAAAATCCAAGCTGGATGATAACAGAAGGGTTTGGGGGGCGCTGAGGCCCCTCAGCTCCTGCTGGCAGCCGGGGAAGCGCCCCAAAACCGATCCCACAGCCCCAGCTTAGCGAGGGAGCGGCGGGGGGGGCCGGGTACGACCTGCCATGAGTGAGATTTTGGGTATTTCTGACTATGATGTGAATTAATATCATTAATACAAAGCGTGAGTTGTTCCTTAGAGCAATCAAGTCGTTCATGAAAAGCAATTAGTGATCAGTGAGAAGAGATTATCTATTCCAAATCCAAGCTGGATGATAACAGAAGGATTTGGGGGGCGCTGAGGCCCCTCAGCTCCTGCTGGCAGCCGGGGAAGCGCCCCAAAACTGATCCCACAGCCCCAGTTTAGCGAGGGAGCGGCGGGGGGGGGCGGGTACGACCTGCCATCAGGGAGGTTTTGGATATTTCTGACTATGATGTGAACTGACATCATCCATACAAAGCGTGAGTTGTTCCTTAAAGCCATCGAGTTGTTCATGAAAAGCAATTAGTGATCAGTGAACGTAATTATTCAAAATGCAAACTGGGTGATAACACAAGAGGGATGGAAATGAGGTGGGGGGAGAAGGAAAAGGGGGGGGTTGGGATACAGGGGGGGTTCCTCCCTGCTGTGCCAGAGGCAGGTCCCGCTCTCGCGTGCGCCGCCGGCTCGGCGGTAACGCCTCTTCCCCCCCCCCAGCTCACCAGCGAGGACATGATCGCGGCGTTCTCCCAGGCGGTGGACTGGTGAGTCCTGCGTGTTGCCAAGCCGCAGGCACCCCCGAAAAGGGGGTTGTGGAGCTGGGCCAAGGGGGGGTGGGGGGTACAAGAACAGGATCACCCCATTTTTTTTTTTTTAGGTGTTAACCCCCCCCCCCCGTTAGGCGGGTCTTAGGGCAAGTATTTCCCCGTTGCCTCTGGCCGCCCCAGTTTGTGTACGATGGCGAGAGGCAAAGCGTTCCCCTGATGGGGGGAAACGGCATTAAACTAGATCAGGGCTTGGAAAATTCCTTGGAAAACCGCCCCTAGACTGTTTGTTAACAAATAATTGCCAGGAAGGGGGAATTGATCAGAAAAACTGTCCCGCTCGGCAGCGAAAAGGAAGTTTTATTTCCCTGGGGACTCCGGGAGCAGTCTGTCAGCCTCAGGGGGGCTGCTGGGTGGTCGTGGCCCAGAGCTTGTCAGCGCTGCTGGGAACACTGGGGTGGCAGCTGGTGGGTCTCACCCTGCCCCGTCCCTCTCTCCAGGGCCGGTTGCACCGTCCGGGCCTTCGCCTGGCACCCCCACACCAACAAGTTTGCCGTGGCTCTTCTGGATGATTCCATTCGGGTCTACAACACCAACAGGTGAGGGCTGGGCTGCTCCTTGGCGGGGGGTGGGGGCCTCCACCGGCGCCCCCCCCCCCCCCCCGCTCCCCGTTTCACCCTCTCGCATCCACCTCCAGCACGTCCCGAGGATTCCCCCGGTGGCTTCGCCCCGGGGTTTGCTCCCAACCCCCCCCCATGGCACCGTCTGCCCCCAGAGCTCGCCGTGTCACGGGAGGCTCTGCAAGATCCTCTCCAAAAAAAACCCAATCTCTGGCTTTGCTTCAGCTTTGGTTTTTCTTGCCCTCCCTGCCCTGTAGCTCCCGGGGGGGGGGGGCGGCACGCAGCCCGCCTGCCGTCACAGCCAGAGCGGTCTCCTGGGGGGGTGCTGAGTCTCCTTTCTCCTCCAGGTCTCCCTGCTCCCCCAGGGCGTGCCAAACCCTCCTCAAGAGAAGACTCTGGCGGCTGGTCCTGCAGCCCTCCCCTCGCCTCCCCGCTGAGCCCCTCTGCCCCGGCTGGGATTTCAAGCCAGCAAGTGCCATCCCCCACCCCGGGGCTGGGCCGTGGGCGACAAGGGGCGCAGGGGTTAATCGCACGAGGTGTGCTCTGGCTCGCTGCACGGCACCGGTGTCACCTGGCTGGGGTCTCTGTCCCCTCTGGGGAAGCAGGTCACGGTGGGGCACATCCCCCCCTGCTCCTTCCCACTCGATGGTTTTAGGCCCCTCGCCGCAGTTAGAGCTGGAGAAAGGACACTGGGAGGTGGCCCGTGACCCACCTTAGGCTGCTGGGAGGTGGCCCGTGACCCACCTTAGGCTGCTGGGAGGTGGCCCGTGACCCACCTTAGGCTGCTGGGAGGTGGCCCGTGACCCACCTTAGGCTGTGTGAGGACTCTTGATCCCCCGTTTTGCCTCCTGTCACGCTTCCCTCCTCTCCCTCAGCGCCACCATCCCCTCGCTGAAGCATCGCCTCCAGAGGAACGTGGCCGCCATGGCCTGGAAGCCGCTCTGCGCCTCCATCCTCGCCGTCGCCTGCCAGAGCTGCGTCCTGGTGTGGCACCTGGATCCCACCTCCCTCTCCACCAGGTGACGGCCCCGCGCCTCTCCCCGCTCCCGCCGTGGGTTGTCGTGAGTTTGGGTGGAAGGCCAGGCAGGTGCCCGTCCTGCTGGGGGTTGGGACGCGGCGTGGCTTTCGGTGGCCCGTGGGCCAGCCCTCGCCGGGGTCAAACGTGGCGGTTTCTCTCCTCTTTTTCCCTCCAGACCTTCGTCCGGCTGCGCCCAGGTGCTGTCCTACCCCGGGCACAGCCCCGTCACCAGCCTGGCGTGGGCTCCCAGCGGGGAGCTGCTGCTCTCGGCGTCCCCGGTCGACACAGCCATGCTGGTGAGTTGAGGCCGAGGCTCCCGGGGCGCCGCCTTCGGGAGCCATCAACGCACCGCGGGGTCACCAAGGGACGGTTTGGCCGCGGGGCTGCTGGGGACGGGCGACCTTTCCTCAAGGGGATGGATTAGGCAGCTCCTGAATTTGAAGCAGATCTGAAAACGTCCGCCTTGTGTTCCCTAATCCACCCAAAAACTCCCCCGAAGCGGCGCTAACGACCCGCTCGGCGTCCGGGTCCCGGGGTCGTTGTCCTCCTCGTCGTCCTTTTCTTCAGGTGTGGGACGTGTCCACCGAAAACTGCGTCCAGCTCCAGTGGTTTGGGGGTGGAGGGGTCACCTACTTGGCTTGGTCACCCGATGGCAGCAAGGTCCTGGCAGCCACTCCCTCGGCGGTGTTCAGGTGAGCTCCCTGCCCACCAGCTGGTTTAGTTCAGCCTTTATCATCGTTTTTGTTTGCTCCAAACCCAGGATTTTTGCGTCCTCCCTGCTCCCGCTCCTCCTGCCTCCCGCGCGCGCGGGGGAAACGGGTCGGACGCCTCGGGCTCCTCTTGGCGCAGCAGAATCGGGGGCAGATTTTGGGAGTCTGTCCCGCTTCACGTCCGTCTGTCTCTGTCACAGAGTGTGGGAGGCTCAGATGTGGACGTGCGAGCGCTGGCCCACCATCAGAGGACGCTGCCAGGTAGGACGGGGACGCTTCCCACCCACGCAGGGCAGGGGGTGGGCCCTCGGGGGGGGGGGCGAATTGACGGTGTTTTCCTCAATTTCCCCCCCTCCCCATTTCCAGCTGGTTCCCTTGCAAACTGCCCCCCTCCCCGGGCTGGGTGGCGGGGGTTGACGTGGCTCTGTGTCCCGCAGACGGGGTGCTGGAGCCCTGACGGCAGCCGGCTGCTCTTCACGGTGCTGGGCGAGTCCGTCATCTACTCCTTGTCCTTCTCGGAGTACCGGGGTGAGGCGAAGCTTTCCAAGAGCCGGGCCCCAAACCATCCTCTTGCTTTGGGCTGTGGCTTTCTTGTTTGCTACCTGCACTTCCCAGCCTGCTGGGCGTGAAAGGGTGGAGGCAAAGCCACGACATGCCAGGGGAAGGGTGTCTGGGGGGTCTCTCAAAGCACAGAATCTCTGTGGTGTTGAGGATTTTGCCCCCTTTCATGTTGGCTCTCGCGCCCAGTTCTGATCTTAAGTCACAAATGGGTGGCAGGGACGCTTTCACCGCGGGTTAATGCCCAGCTCACGGGGCTTTTTTTCCGTCAGGCTGGTCCTGATGTTTGAGGGGAAACCTCGCCTGGTCCCTCCACACCAAACAGGCAGATGATCCCGGGCTGGCAGCACGTTGCTCCACAGCTGCTCTAAGAAACAGGGAGAAATTCTGCATCGCTTTAGAAACAAAAGGGTGGTTTCGGGCAGCGAGGTGACCCGGCATTTAAGCAGGAGCCGTGAAGTGACGAGGTGTTTGTTTCAGGGGAGATGCAAGGGCAAGTGGGAGGCTCGAAAACGGCTTCTATCGTGGCGGATCTCTCCGAAACCACCTTCGAGACGCTCTACGGGGAGGAGAGGTGGGTCTGGCTGAGCCCCTTGCCCCAACGTGATGCCCAGGAGGTGGAGGGGGCCCCAGGTGGGGATTTCACTGCTGCTCCTCCCGGTTCCAGGGTCGGAGGAGAAGTCCACTCCATGGTGTGGGACCCCACCGGCGAGAGGCTGGCGGTGATCATCAGGGGTAAGAGGGAGGTGCCGCCTCCGCCCTGCCGGCCCCAGCGGCGGGTTTTGCCGGAAAACCCGAAATTCCAGCAGGCAGAAAGGGGGTGAACCCCACCGGGGGCGAGGAGGCAGGTCGGGAAGGCAGCGCCCCCCCTCCAGCCTTCCTCACCGTGACTCTGCTCCTTCCGTTATCCCTTGGAAAGGGACGTGTCCGAGTTCCCTCCCCACCGCCAGGCGGATGAATTGCCTCCCGCCAGGTCTCGGTGTTCCCACAGGTCGCCTGGAGCCTGACTGAGCCTCTTGGCTCCTATTTTTTTTTAGGAGCAACCCCTGGGATAATCGAGCCATTCAGGCTCTCCTGGACGGGCCCCACTCGGAGACAAAGGGGACCTTTGAGGGAGCACCGAAACGCGGTGCTGGGGGTGCTGCCGCCTCAGGCTCCCTCCCTGCACGCCGCTGGCAGGGGCACAGCCGGAGCTGCTGGGCCCAAGCTCGGAGTTTTTTTTTTCCTTTGCTGTGCTTAAAAGTGGGTGGGGAGGAAAACCTTGAGGGTACCAGGACTCCCATAGGTGGCACCCCCCGTCCCCTGCACCTCCAGGGGGGTCCTGCGAGGCTCTCGGGTGCAGGAACTGCAACGGGACGGAAAAGAATTGGAGAGACGGGGCTCTGGCGCCGCGCAGGCTGGGGGGGGGGTTGCCGAAGGAGTCGCCTCATCTCTTGCCCAAACCTTCCTTGGCCAAACCCAGCTCCCTCAGAGCCGGCTTTAAATCACCGAAAGGGGCTTTAAAAGCCCTGTCCTGGCATCCTGCTCGCCTCGGTGTGGGGAAAAACAACACCCCGCAGCCCCCTCTCCCCCAGCCCAGTCGCTCCCCACAAAACCCCGATGTCCCTGTCCCCGGTGCAGCGCCGAGGGGCCCGTCCGTGTGGCCGTGCTGCCCCCCCCCCGGCCCAGGGAAAGCCTCGCTGCTCCCCTCTCCCCCCTGCAGGGCAGCCCGATGCGCCCGGGAGCCAGACGGTCGTCGCCGTGTTTCGCACCCGCAACAGCCCCGTGTTCGAGCTCCTGCCGTGGTGCGTAGCGAGGGGGGTGGGGTGGGGTTTGGGTGGGGTGGGGTTTTGGGTTGGGTGGGGGGTGGGGTTTTGGGTTGGGTGGGGTGGGGTTTTGGGTTGGGTGGGGTGGGGTTTTGGGTTGGGTGGGGGGTTGGGTGGGTTTTTGGGTTGGGTTGGGTGGGGGGTGGGTTGGGTTGGGTGGGGGGTTGGGTGGGTTGGGTGGGGGGTTGGGTGGGTTTTTGGGTTGGGTGGGTTTTTGGGTTGGGTGGGAGGTTGGGTTGGGTGGGAGGTTGGGTTGGGTGGGTTTTTGGGTTGGGTGGGGGGTTGGGTTGGGTGGGGTTTTGGGTGGGGGGTTGGGTTGGGTGGGGGGGTTGGTGGGGTGGTTGGGGGTGGGGTGGTTGGGGTTGGGTTGGTTGGGGGGGGTTGGGGTTGGGTTGGTTGGGGAGGGTTGGGGTTGGGTTGGTTGGGGGGGGTTGGTTGGGGGGGGGTTGGGGTTTTGGGTTGGGTTGGCGGGGAAGAGCAGACCCACCCCGCAGCGGAGCGACACGGCCGTCCCACACTCCCGCTTCAGGCAGTGTCCCCGTACCCCAGAATCAGTCACGTTTTTGGCCATATTGTCCATTATCCACCTCAAAACCCCTTCGCTTCAGGTTGCCCTTGCCTGGTGCATCCTGGCGGGGCCCAAACATCTCCACTTAACCACAAGCTGCCCTGAAAGCTCTGCTGTGACCGTGGCTTGGCCTTTTTTTTTTCCCCTCCCCTTGCAGTGGTTTCCTGCGAGGCGAGCGCGGCGCCCAGCCCCAGCTCATCGCCTTCCACCCCTGCTTCAAGAAAGGCGCCCTCCTGACTGTGGTGAGTGCGGCGCCCCCGTTTCGGCAGCGGTTCTCAGGGGACTTCGCTGTCCCTCAGGGACGTCAACCTGGGGGGGCTGAGCTGGAAAAACCTCCCTGAGGGACATCAATTTGGGGGCTGAGCTGGAAAAACCTCCCCAAGGGGCAGCATTCTGGGGGGGCTGAGCTGGAAAAACCTCCCTGAGGGACATCAATTTGGGGGCTGAGCTGGAAAAACCTCCCTGAGGGCCATCAATTTGGGGGCTGAGCTGAAAAAACCTCCCTGAGGGGCATCAGTCTGGGGGGGCTGAGCTGGAAAAACCTCCCTGAGGGACATCAATTTGGGGGCTGAGCTGGAAAAACCTCCCTGAGGGCCATCAATTTGGGGGCTGAGCTGGAAAAACCTCCCTGAGGGCCATCAGCCTGGGGGGGCTGAGCTGGAAAAACCTCCCCAAGGGGCAGCATTCTGGGGGGGCTGAGCTGAAAAAACCTCCCTGAGGGGCATCAGTCTGGGGGGGCTGAGCTGAAAAAACCTCCCTGAGGGACATCAATTTGGGGGCTGAGCTGGAAAAACCTCCCTGAGGGCCATCAATTTGGGGGCTGAGCTGAAAAAACCTCCCTGAGGGGCATCAGTCTGGGGGGGCTGAGCTGGAAAAACCTCCCTGAGGGCCATCGGTCTGGGGGGGCTGAGCTGGAAAAACCTCCCTGAGGGACATCAATTTGGGGGCTGAGCTGGAAAAATATCCCTGAGGGCCATCAGTCTGGGGGGGCTGAGCTGGAAAAACCTCCCTGAGGGCCATCAATTTGGGGGCTGAGCTGGAAAAACCTCCCTGAGGGCGATCAGCCTGGGGGGGCTGAGCTGGAAAAACCTCCCTGAGGGCCATCAATTTGGGGGCTGAGCTGGAAAAACCTCCCCGTGGCATCACCACGAAGAGAGGGTGGGGAAGGTGTCCTGCCTGGGATCACTGGGAGGACGAGAAGGTGACACTTGGGACTGTCACCCCCTGCCGTCGTCCTGTCCTCAGCTGCCTCCTCGTGTCCTCTTCCCCCTCCAGTGCTGGTCCACGGGGAAGATCAGCCACATCCCCTTCTTCTTCGTCAGCGCCCACGTCCCCTGCGCCAGCCCCAGCCGCAGCCCCGTCGTGGTCATGGCCAGCGCCAGCGTGCGGGAGCAGCCCCTCTTCTCCGAGCTGTGACAACACCCACCGTCCTCCGCGGCGTCTTCCTCAAGAACCGGTGCCGGGACGCTCCCTCCATCCTCCTCCTCCTCCTGGGACACGTGGTGGGGGCCTCAGGTGCCTTTCATACCTCCTGGGGGGGGGCTCAGGCTGGGCAGATTAAAGCTGCTTCTCCCCATCTTGCTCTTTCCTTGCCCTGGGGGGCGGGGGGGATGAAAGTTTGGTGTTGGGTGAGTTTTTGGAGCTGGGGGGGGGGGTCGGGGTGTGTTTCTGGGGCTCCAGTGCTGCTTTTGGATGTCAAAAAAAATAGCTGGGGAGGGGGAACACCCTGGAGGAGAACAGCCCTTCCCTGGGGCTTCAATCTGAATGAAGGGACGTGCTGCAGCGCTGGGGGGGGTGGGAGCCCGCTGCAGCCCAGGGGCCTTGGGGCTTTGTTTTGGGGTTAAAGAGCTGCTCCCCCAAAGGGAAAGGTGAGGGCAGAGGGGGCTGAGGGGTCCTCAGCCGCGAGTACGACCTCTGGGCTTTGCCTCTGCGGGGGGAAGAACTCCCCCAAGTGAATCCAAACCTCGAGGGGGGTCCATAAACCCCAAAATTGGGCCCGTTTGGGGCCCTGCCCCAGCCTGAGCCTTGGCCCTGGGCGCTCGTGCCGGGCCGTGTGAGCCCAACCGGCACCGAAACCATCACCGGGAGCAGATGGGCCCCCCCTCCTCTGCCCAGAGCAGGGATTAATGGTGAGGCTGGGGGGGGGGGGGGGGCGGGCAGGGCGGTTAAACCTTGGGATTACACACGGTTAATCCCCGGGATTACGCTGTCATCGCTCTGCTAAAGCGCAGGGCTCGGAGATGATGGGGAAAGCAGGGGGGTGCCCGCTCCCCCCCCACACCCTCTGCTCTACAACCACCCCAGGACCCCCCCCCAAATCAAGCCAAGCCCCGACTCAGAGCAGGGAAAATCCCACGCAGGGACAAGGCCAGTCCCTCAGCGGGGCAGCGCGGGGAGCGGCGCTGGGCCTGGAGGGGGTGGGCACGGGGGTACGGGGTCAAAACAAGGGGGGCAGGGGGGGTACGAACCCAAGTCCAGCTGCTGGGGCAGGTCTGGGGGCGCTTCACCCCTCTCGGGGCTCCCCGGTTTGCTGCGGCCGGTGATGGCTTGTGCCCACGGGGCCTCAGAGGACGGTGGTGAGCGGCTCTTCTTCCTCCTCCTCCTCCTCCTCCTCCTCCTCCTGGGGGGTGGGTGGCTCGCAGGGCAGCGCCCGCAGGTACTCGAGGTGCAGCCGCAGCTCCGCTTGGCGCCTCCGCACGTAGCGGCCCACGTAGGCGAGGATGGCACCGAGCCACCCGCCCACGGCCACCAGCACCGCCACGTCCGGCGTCCGCCCCCCACCTCCCCCTCCCAGGGTCTCGTTGCGGCTGCTGGGGGCGGGGGGCAGGACCGGGGGGGCCCCCCCCGGGCACCGGCAGCCCCAGGGAGAGGGGGGCAGCCCCAGCGCCAGCAGGAGCAGCCAGGCTGCCGGCATCGCCCTGTGCCAGGAGGCTGGAAAGGGGGAGGCAGGGGCGGGGGGGGGGCTCTGTGCGTGGCCCCCCCCCCCCCCCCCCCGCACGGTTTTGTGGCGGGGGGGGGCACAGCCAGATGCCTGGGTTCCCCCTCCCAGTATGGCTGGAGGGGGGGATGTACCCCAATTCCCAGCCACAACCCCGTATCGCTATGCACAGCCCTGCCCCCCAAGGATGCCCCCCCAGCCCCCCACTGACTCAGCAGCAAACTAACTGGGAACACACTGGTTTTTACTGGTGTTGGGATGCCATCCCCCCCTCCGCCAAGCCCCCCACTGCCTCAGCAGCAAACTAACTGGGAACACACTGGTTTTTACTGGTGTTGGGATGCCATCCCCCCCCTCCGCCAAGCCCCTCACTGCCTCAGCAGCAAATGCACTGGGAACACAGTGGTTTTTACTGGTGTTGGGATGCCAAGCCCCCCACTGCCTCAGCAGCAAATGCACTGGGAACACACTGGTTTTTACTGGTGTTGGGATGCCATCCCCCCCTCCGCCAAGCCCCCCACTGCCTCAGCAGCAAATGCACTGGGAACACACTGGTTTTTACTGGTGTTGGGATGCCATCCCCCCCTCCGCCAAGCCCCTCACTGCCTCAGCAGCAAACTAACTGGGAACACACTGGTTTTTACTGGTGTTGGGATGCCATTCCCTCCCCCCCAAGCCCCCCACTGCCTCAGCAGCAAACTAACTGGGAACACACTGGTTTTTACTGGTGCTGGGATGCCATCCCCCCCTCCGCCAAGCCCCCCACTGCCTCAGCAGCAAACTAACTGGGAACACACTGGTTTTTACTGGTGTTGGGATGCCATCCCCCCCTCCGCCAAGCCCCTCACTGCCTCAGCAGCAAACACACGGGGAACACACTGGTTTTTACTGGTGTTGGGATGCCATTCCCTCCCCCCCAAGCCCCCCACTGCCTCAGCAGCAAACTAACTGGGAACACACTGGTTTTTACTGGTGTTGGGATGCCAAGCCCCCCACTGCCTCAGCAGCAAATGCACTGGGAACACACTGGTTTTTACTGGTGTTGGGATGCCAAGCCCCCCACTGCCTCAGCAGCAAATGCACTGGGAACACACTGTTTTTTACTGGTGTTGGGATGCCAAGCCCCCCACTGCCTCAGCAGCAAATGCACTGGGAACACACTGTTTTTTACTGGTGTTGGGATGCCAAGCCCCCCACTGCCTCAGCAGCAAATGCACTGGGAACACACTGGTTTTTACTGGTGTTGGGATGCCATCGGCAGCAGATACGTAACAAAAATGGGGGCAATCTTCAGAGAAACGGATCCCAAAAGTCTCTCGGGTTGGGCTGGGACTGGGCTTACACCAGTCTGATGCTGGGACTGGGCGCAGCGACAGCCGTGGGGGGAGCCTGGGCCCCCCCCCCCCCAGCCAGCTCCACAATAGCATCCCACTGCGCTCCCATTACATGTGTCGAGCGGGGACGGTCTCAGCCATCCCCAGTAGCAGTCCCTGGACCCCCCCAGGCCGGGCAAGGGGTGCCTTTTGGGGTGCCCACGACGGGAGGGGGGCTCACCCGCTGCGCCAGCGCCCGCCGGGCCATCTCCAACGCCCCCTCCCGCGTCCGGTGCCCTCCGATGAAGCCGCTGGCGTGGACGAAGACGCAGCCGGGGATGCCGGTGAGCTGGGAGAGCGCCTCGTCCCGCACGCCCCGCCAGGGCTCGGGGAGAGGGAGGCTGCGGAGGAGAGGAGGGGGGCGGGAAGAGGGAGGTGAAAATTTGTCCCTTTTGGGGGGGGGGGACACGGACACGCAGCGAGGGGAGGGGGTCTCACCGGCTCTGGAAGGTGTGTGGCCCCGCCGGGACGCTCTGCACCCGCCACTGCCCGCTGCGGTCGGGGGAAAAGCACCAGCTGGAGGGGGTCGGGCAGCGCCAGCTCCTGCTCCAGGCAGAAGACGTGCTCTTTCCAGGGGCAGCCCCCCTGCGGGAGCTCCAGCACCACCCCGCTGGCGTCCACCTGGAGGGGACACACACACAGAGGGCTGGGGACATGGGGGTCCTGCCCAGGCAGCCCCGTGCCTCAGTTTCCCCCTCCGCACCAAGCCGTGGGCAGCCCGTGTGCTGCCCCGTGCCTCAGTTTCCCCCTCCCCACCGAGCCGTGGGCAGCCCGTGTGCTGCCCCATGCCTCAGTTTCCCCCTCCCCACCGAGCCGTGGGCAGCCCCTGTGCCGCCCCGTGCCTCAGTTTCCCCCCTCCGCACCAAGCCATGGGCAGCCCCTGTGCTGCCCCGTGCCTCAGTTTCCCCCTCCGCACCAAGCCGTGGGCAGCCCGTGTGCCGCCCCGTGCCTCAGTTTCCCCCTCCGCACCAAGCCGTGGGCAGCCCCTGTGCCGCCCCGTGCCTCAGTTTCCCCCTCCCCACCAAGCCGTGGGCATTTGCTGGTGGGTGCTCTGCTGAGCTGGGGAGCTCTGGGGCGGGGGGGGGGGGGGAATATTGGGGTGCTCAGGGAAGCAGGGGGGGGGAGCATGGGAAGGTGCGTGATCATGTGCGGTGATGGGGGGCAGGGCCGTACATAGGGATGTAGGGGTACGGGAGGGGGGGCAGGGCTGTACACAAGGATATAGGGGCACAGGAGGGGGGGGGCAGGGCCGTACATAAGGACATAGGGGCACAGGAGGGGGGCAGGGCTGTACATAAGGACATAGGGGCACAGGAGGGGGGGGCAGGGCTATATGTAGGGGTACAGGGGTATGGGGGGGCAGGGCTGTACACAGGGATATTGGGGCACGGAGGGGGGGCAGGGCCGTACACTAGGGGCACAGGAGGGGGGGGCAGGGCTGTACATAGGGATATAGGGGTACAGGAGGGGGCAGGGCTGTGTGTAGGGGTACAGGGGTATGGGGGGGCAGGGCTGTACACAGGGATATTGGGGCACGGGGGGGGGGCAGGGCCGTACACAAGGATATAGGGGCACAGGAGGGGGGGCAGGGCTGTACATAGGGATATAGGGGTACGGGGGGGGGCAGGGCTGTACATAGGGATATAGGGGTACAGGAGGGGGGGCAGGGCTGTACATAGGGATATAGGGGCACGGGGGGGGGGCAGGGCTGTATATAGGGATATAGGGGTATGGGGAGGGGCAGGGCCAGACATAAGGATAAAGGGGTACAGGGGGTGCAGGGCTGGACATAGGGATATAGGGGTACAGGAGGGGGGTGCAGGGCTGTGTGTAGGGGTACAGGAGGGGGTGCACGGCCGCACGTAGGGCTATGGGGTGCAAGGGGTGCCCCCAGACCACACAGGGAGGTTTATACCCAGGGGACCTGGCCTCCCCCTCCCCTCAACGCCCCCCGAATGGGCACGGCGGGTACCTCAAAGCGCCGCCGGACGGCCTCCTCCACCAGCGCCCGCGCCGGCAGCCAGGCCCGGTGGTAGTAGTCGAGCCAGTCCAGGAACTCGCCCCCAACCAGCTCCATCGCCCGCTTGAACCCCCCCTGGGGAGGCAGAGGAGGCTCAGCCGTGACCCCAAGCAGGGTGGCCCCAGGGTGGTCCCAAGCAGGGTGGCCCCAAATAGTGGCCCCAGGGTGGCCCCAAGCAGGGTGGCCCCAAGCAGGGTGGCCCCAAGCAGGGTGGCCCCAAATAGTGGCCCCAGGGTGACCCCAAGCAGGGTGGCCCAAGGCGGGGTGGCCCCAAGCAGAGTGGCCCCAAGCAGAGTGGCCCCAGGGTGACCCCAAGCAGGGTGGCCTCAAGCAGGGTGACTCCAAGCAGTGGCCCCAAGCAGGGTGGCCCCAAGCAGGGTGGCCCAAGGCGGGGTGGCCCAAGGCGGGGTGGCCCAAGGCGGGGTGGCCCCAGGGTAGCCCCAAGCAGGGTGGCCCCAAGCAGGGTGGCCCCAGGGTAGCCCCAAGCAGGGTGACCCCAGCGTGGCCCCAAGCAAGGTGGCCCCAGGGTGACCCCAAGCGGGGTGGCCCCAAGCAGGGTGACCCCAAGCAGGGTGACCCCAAATAGTGGCCCCAGGGTGACCCCAAGCAGGGTGACCCCAGCGTGGCCCCAAGCAAGGTGGTCCCAGGGTGACCCAATCAGAGTGGCCTCAAGCAGGGTGGCCCCAAGCAGGGTGGCCCCAAGCAGGGTGGCCCCAGGGTGACCCCAAGCGAGGTGGCCCCAAGCAGAGTGACCCCAGGGTGACCCCCCCGGTGCTCCCCCTCTGCCACGTTCCCCCTCCCCACCTCGGTGTCCTGGTCGGGGTCGTTCCAGCGGGGGTTCAGGTGGCCCACGCGGGCGCTGAGGGTGGTGCTGAGGGCGTAGCGGGGCTCCCCCTCCGCCTGCGCGACGCCGTTGTCGATGGCGTCGATCTCCTCCACGAAATTCTCGTACAGCTGAGGACAGAGCCGGGGGGGGGGGGGACACGGCGGGGGGGTCAGCCCAGCCTGGAGCCCAACTGCGCACCAGTAGCTGGAACAAACTGGTCCCCTCTTTTACGGGGTCCTGTAGAGAGAGAGCAAAGTTAATCCCAAAGCCACGTCCACCCTGTAGCCGCACGCCTGGATGCGTGAAATTCAGCACTGGGCCAAGTGGCAAGCACTGGCCAGGGGGCAACCAGCCCTAGATGGAGATGTGGTGTTCGGTGGATGCCCCGAGGAGTGTGAGACGGGGCGGAGGCCTCGTGGTTCCAGGCCCCCCATTCTCTTTGCCCTGAACAAAAGGAGCCACCCCCTCCCCCCCCGCCCCCCCCCCCCCATGCAGGTGTGTATTGACAGACTTTGGGGCATGAACGTAAGTGATAAGATTGTCTAGAGTCATCCCCACCCCCCCGCAGGCCCTGGTGACGGCATGTAAAAATTCGAGGATAAATATCACCCCCATTTCGGCCCCAAAATGGGGGCAGGATCAACTCAGAACCACAGCGACGACGGGATGGATGGAGGAACTCGCTCCTTCTCCATCCCCCGACTCGGGACGCCGCGTGGGTCAGATGATTGACCCCAGTTAATGCTGAGAGATAAACTTTTCCTCCTCGGGTGTACTTCGTATTTCCTCCTCAGGCACATTTCCGTGCTTCCCTGTTGTATCCTCGGTTCTTCTTCGTTGTGACTTTACTGTCTCTTGTCCCACTGCATCCCTGATCCACAGGCTCGCCTGTTTGCCAGGCGGCCGGGCCTGCAGCGGGCAAGTTGTTGTTGTTGCTGGTGTGTACGTGTGTGTGTTGGTGTTGTGATATCAGTGACAAAGCTTGTGTTACGCCTGTAGCTTTGAATTTATCCCCAGGAACCCAAAAGAACCCGTAAACGTTGCTGTAAATAAACAATTACTATTTTGTCTCCTGATTTGCGTCTGTCACATGTTCAGTGCCGGCCCCACAAGACCGGATTGACTTCCCCGTCCCCCTCCCCAGGGCGCTCTTTTATGGGGTGACACCCCCCCCCCAAGGAAAAGCCCTGGGGAAAACTGTGCAGCGCTGGTGGGGTCAGAGCCCCCCCCCCAGACCCTCCTGTACCTTATCATAGAGCGCCGTCACCACGGGGCCGTCCTCCGGCTGCCCCAGAAGCCCCGCGAGGATTTGGTAGCCAAAGTGGCAATAGACCAGCCCGGCGCTGCTCAGCTTCGTGGTCCAGGGCTTGTCGGGCCGGAGGCTCCGCATGGAGTGTGTGAAGGACCTGTGGGGTCACGGGGTCAGCCCCGAGGGACCCCCGGCACCCAGGGGACCCCGGTGTTCAGCATCGGGGTGGGGGGGGGGGGGGCCTCACCTCTGGTGATGGTCGTAGCGGTGTCGCTCGGGGTCGTACTCGCCCCCTACGTCCACCACCACGTCGCACTGGGCCAAGCGCTGGGGGTCCCGGGTGCGCACCACCTCCGCGTCCTGCCGGGGGCAGGGGGGGTGGGGTGGAGTGAGGAGGGGGGGGAGCCCAGGGTGGTCCCCAGGAGCGAGCGGGGATCCCCAAGAGCTGCCCCTGGTGAGTCCCGGGACTCCGAGGAGGGACTGAGAACTTAAGGGCGACCCCCAGGTGAGACTGGGAACCCCAAGGATAGCCCCTAGGTGCAACTGGGGACCCAAGGGTGGGCCCTGGGTGAGCCCAGGGACCCTCATGTAGGACTGGGGACCCGAGAAGTAGCCCCCAGATGCGACCAGAGACTCCGAGGGGGGACCAGGGACTTAACGTGTCCCCTGGGTGGCACCAGGGACTCCCAAATGGGTCTGGGAACCCAAAAAGTGGCCGCCAGGTGCGACTAGGGATGCCGAGGGGGCCCTGGGGATCTAAGCGTGATCCCTGGGTGGGACCGGGGACCCCCAAATGGGACTGGAGACGCGAAGGGTGGCCCCCAGGTGCGACCGAGAACCCTGAGAGCTGCCCCCAGGTAGCGGGGAACCCCGAAGGGGGGGCTGGGCACCTCAGGGTGAACGCGAGGAGGGACCTCGAGGGCAGGGAGAGGTTGGGGGATTGCACGAGGTCCCTGTCCCGTTGTGGGGGTCCCGTGAGAGAGCCGGCCCGGCTGCAACGGGGCTCCGAGCAGGCCGCCGTCCCGGTCCCGCCACCCAGTGCCCCGGGGCCGTACCCGGTAGCGGGGCAGGAGGCGCAGCAGGTAGCACGCCAGCACCTCGTCGCAGTGGAAGGTGCCGTCGTGGGTGCCTATGCGCAGGGCGGGCTCGGGCCGCGGCCGCTTGGGCCCGGTGCCGGTGCCCACGGCGGCGGCCATGAGGCGGGCGGCGCGCAGGGCGCTCCGCATCGCTCTGCGCACGCGCGGCCCCGCTGCCACAGCACTACGCATGCCCAGCAACGCCTTCCCGACGCATCCGGACGGCGCATGCGCCAACATCTCCCGCGCACCTGTCCGCCCTCCGTCTGCGCATGGGTTAGCCCCGCCCGACCCCTCCCCGCCGCTCTGCGCATGCGCCAACCCCCGACACCTCCCAGCCTCGCCCTTTTGACTTGCGCATGCGCCAAACCGCGCCCCGCTTCCACGCCGCCGCCCCGCCCTTTCGCCAGCCCCGCCCCGTCCCCGCCCTTTTTCCCTGCGCACGCGCCAGTTGACGCTGGTCACCGCCCCTCCGCCGCGCGCATGCGCTCTCTTACACCCCTCCCAGCCACACGCCTCAGGGTGACTACGCATGCGCCGCCCTCGCCCCTCCCGACCACGCCTAGCCGCGGCTGCGCGTGCGCCCGGCGCGGCGCGGCGTGGGCGGAGCCAAGGCGGGGCTGCTCAGCAGGCCCCGCCCCCCGGTAGCCATGGCCGGGCGGGCGCAGGGGGACGCGGGGACCGTCCTGCAGAGCCCACGCGGGGACAGACACACGGACACACCCCCCACCCCACCCCCCCTTAAAAAAACCAGCCCAGGCGCCATTTCCCAAGCCAGAGTTTATTGGCAGGAGCTGAACCCAGCAGCGAGCGCAGCCCCGGGGGGGGCCTGGGAGGCCCCCAACCCCCCCGGCAGCGACAGGGGACGGTGGCCCCGGACCCCGCGAGGTGCCGAGGCTGAGCTGGGTCTCGCCCCAGAGCCGCAGCAACGGGGTTCGGCTCGGGGAGAGCGGAGGAGGCAGCACAGCCCCGCCGGCTGCTTCCTTGGGGGGCCGGGGACAAACCGCCCCTCTCAGGGCTGGCACGGACCTCTCTGGCCTCGCCCCAGTCTCCCAGCGGCTCACGGGAGTGGTTTTAACTGGTGGCACAGGTGGGGGTACAGCCCACGGCTTTTCCTGTCAGGGATTCGGGGTGATTTGGCGTCTCCCTTTGTGAAGCGGTGGGGGGCCAAGCGCTGCCGATTTTAGGAGGGGAGCAAAGGACGGCACTGACATCTCCCCCCCCGCCCCCCAAAACACCCCAGCGCTTCTCCTTCCAAGCAGCCCCACTTTTTTTGGGTGGAGAAAGAAGTGATTCGAGGCAGCCCAGCCTCAAAACATCCGTAAAGGGATAAGTCAGCTCTCGCAGCCGGCGGGGGAAGCGGAAAAAGCTGCTCACGGAGTTGGGGGGAAAACGACGGGGATTTGGGTCTGTCGGCGAGCAAACCTCGGGCACCGCGGCCGAGAAGACAAAGCAGCACCTCCAGTAGTGTGAAACCAACCCGTTTATGTACAAAATTCCTGCCCAGGGTCACGTCTCGCCGCTCGGTGCCTCGGAGGAAGCCAGGCTGACTTATCCCTTTACTGGTGGGTGCTCAACCCCCGCCATGGCCGGACTCAGGAGATCTCGTTGCCGAAGACCTCGAGCACCAGGGGCGTGAGCTGCATGCTGTGCTCGGGCTGGAAGGAGAGGCAGCGGTACTGCTTGGAGTGCTCCTCGTTCAGGCTCCGTAGGTCGGCCAGCTTCTGGATCATCTTGGCGTAGAGCAGGCGGCCGCCGGGAGGAGGGTGCCTGCAGCGGATGTAGGTCTGGAGGATCTCCAAGAGGCGATCCTGGAGGGATTCCACCAGCGAGGTGTCCTGCACGCCTGGGCGATCTAGGGAATGCCATGGATTCCGGGTGATTCCCTTCAGGCCTCGATGGAGAGGCGGGGAAGTGTGACAGTTTTGGGGCAAAGCGTGGTGAGTGGCCTTGGGGGATGAATGTGCTCCTACCTGGGGACAGGATGCAGATGGCCATGAGGAGCACGTGCTCTTCTTCGTGAAGGTTCAGCTTCTTCAAGCCCACCTGGAATTTCACCAGTGGCTCCAGCAGGTCCATGCTGTGACCAGCTGGGAAGAGAAAGGACCTTTAGCACTGCCTGCTCGGGGACAAGATCTCCCCCAGCTGAGGGACAAGCGTGGAGCTCAGCAGGGACAGCAGGAGAGGAGTTTTGCTGCGGCTCAAAGCACGTTGGGTTTTAATTACGCTTTTCTCCCCAGTTGTTTCTCTAAAGCAGATGATGGAGCAGATTTTGCTTCCGAAATCCCCAAAGACAATTAACCTACGGACATTTTGCCTCCTTGTCATCCCCTTCCACGCTGCACCGTGTCCTGCACGAGCACCACAAACCCCACCTCCCGTGCCCAGAGCCCTCCCTACGAGCACATCTCTCTCCTGCCTTCAGTGGGTACCAGCTGCCCCAGACCTGATCCCAACACGCCGCTCGCTCTGCCTGGTTCCCCAGGCACCTCGCTGCAGGATCTCTGCCCTTGCACCGAGGATCCCAGCAGCCCTGCGTTACTCTACGGCTCTTCTAAGTGTAGGGAGAGATTTAAGGTCCATATAGATCATCTGCACGCCCTGTTCTCCGTGCTGGTCCCCACATCCTCCAGTGGGGGAGGTTTAGGGCAGGATTCACCACCTTTCCAAGCAGAAGGGCTTCCCGGCTGCGGCCCAGCGGCAGTGGGAAGGCACAGCGGCTTCCCAGCCCTCACGGCAGCTCAGAGCAACCCGAACTCAAGCCCCGTTGGGAGGCAGAGGAGTTGGAGACGGCCCTGAGCTACGGCCATGCTCCGGCTTGGCTGTTCTTCAAGAGTTAACGGCTCTTTCCAGCCATCTGGGCCAGCTGCAGGACGCACACGTGTCCCACCACGCGGGGCTCGGGAGGTGACGGAGCACGGGTGACGCCGGGACGGGGGTCTCAGCCCAGCTGTGGCACCACCGAGCTGCTGGTGTTGCCGTGCGCTGCGGCCGCGCGCTGTGCCAGCCCCCCCTCTGCTTGGCGACTACTCAGCAGGGGGGACGTTTTGCGTCTGAATTTTGGGCTGGGGTGACGTTTCGTAGCCCAGGAGAGGGGCCTGGTGGCCTTTACCTTGGGTGACATCGCTGACCCTGTACTTGAAGTCGTTGCTGCCGCAGGTCCACGTCATGTCGTCGAGGGTGAAGGACTGGTTCGAGCGCAGCATGATCACCTCGATGGCGCTGGATTTCAGCAGGACAATCTGGTCCTCTGGTGCCAGGTCCCTGGGCAGGGGGAAGAGGGTGATGTGAGACCCGTCCGGTGAGCGAAGGAAGGGAAACCTGCCACCCACGCGCCAGGTTCTCCATCGGGAACCCGGTCCCTTCGCTGGGGACACCCCAGCTTCTCCCCCAGCCCGGGTTTCTGCGTGATTAAGCAGCAGGTACTTCTGCAGCTACGTGGATTGAGCGGCACCACCCAGCGCCCTGGGCACCAGCCTGGAAGTTAAAACAGGACCTGAGGTGCAAACCAGGATGGGGACCACTCATACGACCTCGAGCATCTTAGGAGCTCAAGCATTTTGCTGAATCAGGGTAAAGATAAGAGAGGAGGAACCCCGGGAAGGAGGAGAGGCAGAAAACGTGAAAGTAGGAACAGACCTGGGAAGGGAACAGAGCCCGAGGGACAGCTGTGAAGATGAAACAGAGAAAAATGATCTGGCTGGGAAGGGTAGGACGGGATTCCTGAGAGTGGAAAACCGCCACGGACACGGGATCTGGGAGTAAACATCTCACCTGAATCCCGGGATCATTTTGGCAAAGCCGATCACCTTCTGGATGCTGTAGCTGACCAGGTCGGCCAAGTGCGGGAGCATGGAGAGGCGGGAGAATTCGATGTTCATGGAGGAGCTCTCGTCGTTCTCTTCGGCGAGGACCAGGTTCGAAAACATCTGGGGCTCCACAGACTCTGGAGAGAGGGAAGCGGTCAGAGGGCACCTCGGGTGTAGGCAGGACGTTACGGGGGAGGGGAGCGATGCCAGCCCGCAGCAGGAATGGCGCCCGTCGTGCCAGGAGGGCTCTGCCTCGCGGGTGGGCAGCAGGACGTGAGGAACGGGGCTGGGAGAGCAGTTGCTTGCTGGCTGCTGACAGCATCAAGATTTTTGCACCGGGGCCTTTAACTCCTCTCCTGTGCCGTGATCAAGTCTCACGGCAGCCGGAGCAGCGACGGCGCAGCCCGGTGTTCACGGTCACACTCCTCTTGCCCGTCCTGGGGGGCTCGGACCCGCAGAGGTCTGCAGGGCCACGATCCAGCCAAGCCCTTCAGGCTTTTTGCTCACCAAAAGCCTTTGTAACACCCCCAGGAGGGTCTCACAGGTAAGTAAGCTCCCCAGAAGAGGTAAAAAAAAAGGGATCTGAACGGCCACGCTTTGGTAAAGCTGCTGCACTTCTACCCCCGTCACCTACGGAAGGGTGAGTGTGGTACCTGGAAACGTGCTGAAGGCGTCGGAGACAAAGAGGTCGGTGGAATCCTCCGACGACAAGTCCTGGGTGAGGACGGACGAGGAGTTTGCTGCCCCCTTGTTGCTAGAGCTGCTTCTCACGGGGGGCTGGAAGAGAGAGAGCAGGACGTGAGGAACGGGGCTGGGAGAGCAATTCGGGGCAGTCGTTCGCCCGCTGCCAACAGCATCAAGGTGTTTACACTGGGATTTTTAACACACAACACCCCCTTTGGTGAGAAGTGAGGGGATGAAACCGGTTTGGTGGATCTGGGCAGGAACCGCTTGGCCCCGCGTGCGGGAATCGGGGCTGGCGTGCCCCAGCCGTACCCGGAACTTGGTGAAGTCGGAGTACGTGGGGTCGTAGGTTTTGCGATGAGCCTCGAGGAGGATGTTGATGACTTTCTGCTGCTCCTCCGAGAGTTTGGGCTTCAGGCTCTCCTTGAGCGCTTCCTCCTCCTTCCGCTTCAGTATCATCTCGCGCTTCCTCTGAACCTCCTCGTCCGTCAGGATGACTGCAGGGAAAGGGAAGGCGTCAGAAATGGGAACGGGGACTAAGGCAACCCCAGGCCGCTGCAGCCAGCATCCCCATCGCCGTGCTAATTAATAATTAAACCTGCAGCAGCCCCGTCACGGCTTCCCGCTACGAGACCAGGACAGTTTACAGCCCACTTGGGTGGTTTCAAGCAAAGACCAGGTGCCATAAGGTCACGTCGGCGCTGCCACAGGTCTGCTCAGCGCCACAACCTCGCTGTTTGCTCTGGGCTTTTAGGTGAAAGAAATCTTGACCCCGCAAGAGTCAGGCCAGCGGGTTCCCCTCGCTCCGGTGCCGCTGTCAGCGCCCGACAACAGAGGGAGCCCGATGCGGCACCGCTCGGCCTCCGCGTCCGGCTGCCACGGTCTGGGCGTCCGGCGGCACTTCTGTGGCATCACGAGTATTTTTAAGCTAAGAGGACGTTTAAACATACCCCTGCTGCCAGGGTTGGGTATTTATGGCTTGTTTTATGGGTGACAGGCTTCGGCAGCGGCCAAGGGTTGGACACAAAGGCGATATACAAGGCTTGTCCCATGTATTTAGGGAAGGGGGAGCATCCACAGGCTGTTTGGGCTCAAATCTCACCTTTCTAAAAGGAGCTTAAAGACCCGAATAACCTCACAGGGTTGAAAGAAAAGCAACTGGGAGCCACAAGCACCTCTTGGGGTTGCGACCTCCCATCCCCGTCACAGTCCCGCGTTCCCAAAAGCGCTCGTTAATACACCGGCGGGTCCTAAAAATAGCAAAGCCCGTTCCTCAAGATGTTATTAGCCCTTTAACCAGTCATTAACCAAAAAAACCCCAAGCGCCTTATCTGATGACAGGCGGCTTTCTGCCCGCCTTGGGTTGCAGAAAGGTTTGACGGTGGGTGAGTCGAGGTGGAATTTGGGGCGAGAGGTTGGCGAAGGGCAGCGGGAGCCACGGTCGCAGGGCTCGAGGCAAGGAACCGTTTGCAGTCCCCGCTGCCTTCTGCCACCTTTAGCCGGCGGCGTTTTTCCGATACCTTTTTGTACTTGCACAATCTCAGAGGGGACTTGAAGATCTCGGAGGCATGGGAACGACGGGCTCGGGCCGAGAGGTCGCTCCCACGGTCTGTGGGGGACAGCACGACTGGTTGGGGGGAAAAATTAGGATTTTGCTGTCTCCCCTCCTGGTTCGTGTTACCAAAACATCGGATCCATCTGGGCGCCGCATGCAAGGAGGGAAACTGCTCGTAGGTGAGGCGGCATCTTGGGGAAAGAGCCACAGGGAGCTGGGAACAAGGATGAGGCAAAGAGCCAAGCGCTTGGGCTGCGGCCGTGGCGTTCAGTCGTTGCCTGCACGGGCTGTGCCGAGCATCGGGGCTTTGGAGGAAGGGATTATTGCAGTTGTCGACCTACACCAAGCAAATTTCAGATCCTGCAAGGACTAGATGACCTTTAAAGGTCCCTTCCAAGCCAAACTCTTCTATGATTCAATGGAAATTAGGAAGCATCCGCAGGGTGGATTGGAAAGACAAGGATGTTTCTGTGCGGGGGTACGACTGCAAGGGAAATCAGCTTGGGATTTCCCCCCCGTCTTTAGGAAATCCAGCCCTCAAAAAAAGAGTTGAAATAGCAAGAGGTGGCACTTCTCACTCTGGTAGGAGCTGGGAAGCAAAAGCATTTCCCAAAGCATCGCTTTGGTGAGGGAAGCCAACGCTGGCAAGGTTTTTTCCCCCCGTAAGGCAGCCAAGATTTCCCTGCACGGGGTCTTTGCCGCTGGCTGTCCCAGGGCTGCCGGCTGCGCCGAGGCTCGGCAGAGCACGTGGGCTGCACGTTGCTGTGAATCCCTTGCCAAACTGCCAGCGGTGCTGGAAGAAATGGATGGCAGCAGGTCCCAGGGTTGGTGTTGAAGGCTCTGATAGGACTTGCTGGAGCCCCCAGGAGACTAAAACCCAAAGGAAACCCCGCAGGTGGTTAAAAAACTCAGATAAAGGGGAATCACGATTCCCTTCCAGCTCGTCTGGTGCTGCAAAGGCCAGTGCCGTGACACCAGAACTCGTGCAAGCCGTGACGCAGCCCGGCTGCGGATGGAGAACCGCCCCCCGGCGTTTCTGGGGAAATCCTTCCTGGTGACGTCGGGGAGCAGCAAAGCCGAAACGCGCCTCGCCTGGCCGTGCTGGAGGAAGGGCTTGTCGGTAGGACCGGGGGTAATGTGGACGAGGGGTGTCGGCGCAGTGACTTGTCCGCTTTCTAAGTCCTGGGGAAAAGAATTCAGCCCTTATTTGTGCTCGCAGAAGGAAGGAAGTCACCCAGCACGTCCCTGCCTGCCTCGAGGTGGGATACAGGACTGGGAAGCAGCTCCACGCCTGCACCTTCCTCTTGAGATCCCAGCTCACACTCCAGCTCCGATATCTTCTTCCAAACACTGAGCCGGAGCCATCCAGCCACAGACTCCTGGCACAACCGGCGACGTGGCGGAGTGTTTGTGGGCTGCCCTGACCCAAAGGCTGGGCAGAGGCTGAGATAACATCTGCCCATCGCTTCCAGGCAGATGCTGGCCCTCTTCATGAGACACCACAAGGGCAGCAGGGGAAGCCACAGCCGACACCGAGGGTAGCACACGAGGATACAGCCCGTTGGGCGAGGATACAACCCTGCAACCCCAGCCAAAACCAGGGGCTTGGAAGTGCTGGAGGACGATGCGGAGCGGCACAAAGGCAGACTCGCTCCGTCAGGCGAGGGAAGAGCAGCCAAACATAAAGCAAAAATGACGTTTAGGAAACATCAGGCATGAAGTGTGTTCACTGGCTGGAGTGGGAGCATTTCATCGAATGGTGGGTGCTTCTGCCTGCTCCAACTGGAGCCGGGGACACCATCCAGCCCTAGGGGTGCAAAAAGCCCCGTGGTTGTTCCCCCACCCTGCGACAGCCTGCCTGGCCCGGCCGTCATGGTGTGGTGGCATTCGGGGTCTCGCTGGGACAGCGGCCACGGGGAGGGCTGCAGAAACACCCCTTGCAGGAGGAGCTTTGGGGCGAGTCACAGCTAGATGAGGGTCAAGCAGCAGAAGCAGCAGTTTCATACGCTGGAGGGACAAAGCACGTGGGTCACGGTTGGGAATCATCTCCCGAGCAGCTCTGCGGGGTGTTGTGACTCCGCTTCCCTGCCAGGGATGCCCAGGGTCGCTCTGCAGCAGTTCACGCAGCGACTACCCGGGATGGAGCCTTCCCAGAGCGCGCCCTTGAAAGCTGGGGGGGGTGAAGCCTAATTAATCCCTGCTGCTTCTCCCAAAACCGCACCTTTCAGCCCCACTTTGCTGCCCCAAACCTCAGCTGTGACCACCCCAAGACACTTCTCTCGGGGGAAGGTGGAGCCTTTCTAAAGGCAGCCAGGTCCCTGCAGGTGTCATCAGCAGTGCAGCCGGCGGGGACAGGGCTGGGACAAGGGATGGCACGGAGAGAAACCCCCAGTTGCACAAGAGGAACTCAAAACATTGCGATGGTTGGAGCAGGGAGGAATGGGATTGCTACAGGCTGGCCGGCCGGCGTGCAGCTCCTGCAGCACGTGGGTTTGTATGGAAACCAGAGAGGGGGGAAAGCTCGCAGCGATGGGCAAACAAATTGAAATCACAAGTCCTGGACCTGCACCGGAGCAAATCGGAGCAGCGAGAGAACTGCTGCTCTCCTGGTTACTGCTCTGCTCCTGCCAGGGAGGTCGTGTCCCAGGGAGGTCGTGTCCCTCCGACGCAGCCGAGCCCCGGCTGACCGAAGCGATGCTTGCACAGATTTCAGAGAAAGCTTTTCAGATGCTCAGCCCCTGCCAGCGTCCGAGCCTGCTCTAATTACAGAGGACACTGGATGTTTATAGCATGTGCTTCGAGCCCTTCGGGGAGCGGAGACGCTTCTCAGCCAGCCTGCAAAGTGATGTTTTTCCTGCATGGCCACGGCTCTTCCCTCCCTCTCGTGCTCCTGCTTCGCCTCTCAGCCAAAGCTCTGGCATCAGCGCGGGTCCCAGAGGCCGGCGTTGCACAACGCCGGCGGGCAGAGGCTCCCGGGCCGGGGAATAACACATTCCACGTTCGGGGCAGCGGGGACTTTTTTTTGCTTTGAGTCTCACTGCCTATTCGGGGAAGCGGAGGAGAGCTGGAAAGGCCACCTCCCTCCTTGCTCACCCTTGTCCCACAGTCCCACCCCAAACAACCGTAACCCTGCTGGCTACTGCTGCCCTCACGCTGCCTGCTCCCCGGAGCATCTCCGCTCCTCTCCTGACCGATTCGGGAAATTCCCCTTTCTCTGCACAACCTCCTTCCAGTTTTTGCTCCTCTCCCTGGTTCTGAGATGATGGTTTGGTTATTGGGGTGGGTTTTTTTCTCCTCCCCTTTGGGGATTTTCAGCACTGAGATCATAAATGGAGCCTCGTGGTGAGGAGGTTGAGCATCAGCTGCTCGTGACTACAACCTGATCCCAGCAAGCCTTTTCCTTGGAAAAAGACCCACAGGGTGCTGACCCCAGGCAAACTATAACGTTGCTGCAGCACTGGGGAGGGGAATTAGCTACAAGCACTGATGCTTGAGGACCTGGCTGCAGAGGGACAAACCACCCCAGGACATGGCTGGGGACCCTCCCAAGGAGATTCACTGATTCCCAGCTCAGCGGCACCATGACAAGCACAAAAAAAATGCCCCAGCAGGAAATAAGGTGGCAGGGAGAGGATCAATTCAATGCTGTGAGACCGCCGCAGCCCCGGGAAGCTCGTGGGTCCCTCTGGCTGCTGGATTTGGGGATGGATAATTTATCTTTCTGCTTCACAGCAACACCTTTAGACCGTGCAGGACAGGTGACCTGTCCCCCATCCCTGTGCAAACATGCTGCAAACACTGGAGAGCTGGTAAAGGTCAGGGAAGAAGGGGCAGAGACACTCGGAGACGTGAATCACCCAGAGGTTACAGGCGGCTGCGGAGCCTGGGTCCATCTAACACCCCGGGCTTTGGCCAACAGGGTCCCGAGGGACGGACATCCCTTCCTGAGCTCCAGGCAGTTGGCAAAAGGCAATTTTGCAGGGCAGGAGGAGTAACTTCAGCATTTTCCTGCCACCCAAACCAGTGCCAAAGGAGGCAGGATAGTCCAGCGACGCTCTTCAGCCCGCTTTAAAGTACGTTCGTGCTGAGCATCGTCCTGGGAGAAACGAGCAGCAAGCACAGGGCAGCTGAAGGCGTCCCTAGGCTGGAGACCTGTCCTTCTCCCACCCAGCTGAAGGGAAACCGCTCCCAAGAGCGGCCAAAGGAGCGTTCCCGAACGCCACAGCTCGGGACTGCGAGGTGGATTTCTCTTCCGCTGGTCGCCCGGCCCCGCAAGCTTGCCCTGAGCTTTACCCTGCGCAGATAAGACGGGCGGAAAACCACAAATATTTGCTAACGTTGGCTGCGGACAGCTTGGGGTGAGCCCAGGCGTTGTGGTGGGGCTATAAATCCTGCTCCAGCCTTACGGCCGTAACCTCGGCTGCCTTCCAGCTTCCACCTCCTGCCCTCCTCGGTCTCTCCTCAGGGGACAGTGGCCTCCCCGCCACTGTCCCCAGCTCCCCGGGGAGCACTGGTGGCTCAGGGCTTTTGCTCCGTGTGAAACACACACAGTCCCTTTGCCTTGCTGCACCTCCCTGACAAGCGCTGGTGCCTCCAGCCCATCACCACAGCGTCTGGTGCACAGGTTTGCCTACACCCAAACCTGGCCTGTGCCACCAGGGAAGGGACCCTCAGCACGGCCACTCTGCTGCAGGTCCCAGCCCGGCGTGGTTTGGGCTTGAGGTGATGTCTAAAATCATCCAGGCCATCCAACCCCCTCCCCACTCCGGGGGATGGAGAAGGGTCTGCCTGCACCAGCCCCCAAATTAACACAGGCGCAAGGTCTGCCCTCTTCCTCCTCCTCTTTACCCCCATCTCATGCTCTCAGTTCCGCTTTGGACTCGGATCCCGTTGGCAGCGGGGTCAAAGCGGGCCAGCCTCGCCTGTGACAATCCTCATCGCCCTCAACGACAGCCTGGGGAAGGCACAACTGCCCCTCAAGAGCTTCAAGATCCCCGATTCGACCTAAAAATAACAGCAGCACACCTCGTTCCCCTTCACTGAACCAGCAGCAAAGTCCAGGGGAAGGCTATTTTTAGGCTACTTTGGTTCAGTTTTGTTAATCCAGTAACAGTTTGCCAAAGGGGTCGCTTACAAGTTAACTCCTGCACGCACATCCCTGGGACCTGGCCCCGGCCGGGGTGCAAGCACCCCCTGCATCACTGCCACTGCATTTCCCGGCCTTTCCTGGGTAATTAACCAGGGCAAGTCAACACATTTCCCTCGTTAGCAACGGCTACGCCAAGTGGCCCGCACCAACCGGCTACCATGGGCTCGCACGTCCTCAGACTCACCCAAAACATGGGTGCACATGGTGTATTTATGGCCTTTTTCTCCCTCTTTATGCTAGTTTAAAAGGAGAAGATCCAAGGATCTTCTCTTCACCAGGGATCTGCTCAATCTTTGGGACAAGGGGAAATTTAGGCATTTTTTTTTCTGTGAACACCTACAAGTTCCGATTTTCCAGAGGACCCACGTGCTTTGGTGGCACCCGGTGACATCGGATGCTGTTTGCCCTCTGCTCACCACGAAAGGAAACGAGCACCACCTCCATTTTCCAGGTTTTCAGGCCCATCAATCATTCGATGTGACGTCCTGTTTGCAGTGTCTCCTAGCAGAAGCTGTTATTTTGGTTTGAACACTACATGAACACCAGCCTTCTCCTGAGGACTTAGGACGTGGAAAGCGTGTGTACGTAGGAGGAAGTGTGTCAAACACATTTTATTTTTAAAAGCTGCTTATCTATAAATATAGTTGAAGAAAATAAATATTTGGACAACATTAGTGTGTTTGGATTGGGTTAAAAACTACTTTACTTCCCTCGGCTGTTTACTTAAGTCTCTGCTGTGCACGTGGCTGGACGGACGGACCCACGTTGCCAGAATAAAGGCCCCCAAAAAAGCAGCCCAAGAGGTAGAGCAGAGCAAAACACAAGCCAGTTCCACACAACTGGAAATCCCTGTCGCTGCGGGGAAGCCCCATCAACTCTCCCTGCTGGGATGCAGCGAGGAGCAGGCAAACGGACGACTTCGCCCAGGCAGGACGGGAGCGATTTCAGGGTCACAGCGAGTTAATCACAAACAGCCCCGGATGCTCTCGTGAAGCTGGTGTCCCCCCAAGAGCCAGGAAAAGGTGACTTGGCTCTGGGAAAAGCAGCTCCCCAGGTCGCTAACCACCACGGGAACGGCCTCAATCATTAAACGAGCTCCTCTCAATCATTACCCACCGCATCTCCTGCCCTTTGCATCCTCTTCAAACCCTTGCAGGGCTTTCAGGTTTTACCCTCGCGTTCATCGAGAAGGAAAAGGACATCACAGCACAAAGCCGGGCCGTTCCCGGCCGCGTACTCACACTCTTTCATCATGCCGATGTCCACGCAGCGCTTCAGCCGACACGCCTGGCAGTGCCGCCGGTTGTCCTTGGTGATTTTGCAGTCACCGTTGAACGGGCACGTGAACATCGCTTTCCTCTTCATGCTTCTCCTGGAGAGGAACAGGGGAATAAAAGAAAACACAAATCTCAGGTCAAATTAACACCGTTTTGACCGTGCAAGAGGCTGCTCCAAACATGGGGAGGAGGCACAAGCACAAAGCCAGCGCTCTGGGCAGCAAACTGCTGGGGAGAGATTGCTAAGAGGGTGCTGGGAGCGTCTCTGAGCTGACTGTTCAGCTCAGCGGGTCGCTCGAGAAGACCAAAGTGGAGAGGCTGTACCTTAGGGTGCATCTACGGGTTTGATCCGAGAAGTTCAGGCATTGGAAAAGGAGAACTCCTGACAAGGACACAGCCGAGGGTTTCAACCACAGCTTAAGCAGCTTTCTGGTTTCAAACAGGTATTTTGAAGGCCATAAGAAGGGCAGAAGGATTGTAGAGAAACCCCCACTGGCTGCAAAAGAAGCCAGAGTGGAGGCCGGCATGTACCAAAGCAGCCCGTGTTATTAAACATTTACCAGCCTTTAAAGCCTGGCTTTGCTAGAGTAGCTGGCTGGAGCGCTTGTTTGTGTGTGCAGGAGAAAGAAATCGCACTGCAGGACACAAGAAAACCAACACTTCACATAATAACCCTCTCTCCCACCAAAACCACACCGTGCCACGTTAATCCGCTGCTGCAACCGGGACTGTAAGTCTTCCAAGTACAAAGGGTCAAAGCCAGAGCTCCCAGCGACAACTCTCCTCCCTGTGACGTCCACTAATGACACGTTACAGGCAGAGCCGAGCTGGTCCGTTACGGGTGGGTTCTCCTTTGCTTTGGAGAAAGTTACTCCAGCACCTGCCACCAGCGAGCGAAGCTTATCTCTGGATTGGCAAATATTTCTAAAGGCGCCGCTCGCTTTAAACGAAGACGTGATTTTGAAGGGAGGTGAACTGAACCCAGGGTGCCTGCAGGCTGGGAAGTCAAAGCGAGGGTATGCAGAGGGGTAAACGCAGCAGAGAAGCCGAGCTGAGATGCAGTTGGGGGACAGCAGTGAGAAACCCGCCACCAACTTCATGCTGTATTGCAGCACGGGGATGAAAAGCGTGCTGCTAAGGAGGAGTGGCTTTTCCAGCCATCAAATCCCTCCGCTCCCGGGGCACAACCCCTGTGCTCCACGGGCAAACAGTGTGGAGGTACCACACGGGTGACGGCAGGCCGCGAGGGCGACGGCAGAGGGGCCCCTCCAGGCCAGGAACGGCGCCAAGCCTGTGCTTATAGGGTATAAATATAAAATATGTTCTCGGGCTGCAGACCCGAGCGGCACGTAGCATGCAATTAGAGGCTATTTTAGAAAGGGAGATGTAAACAAAGAGGCTTTACTCTCCCTTCACCTCACAGATGAATAAATGCATTTAGGAAAATTAATACAAGAGAGGCGGACGGCAGCGTCCTCCATAACCTCACACAAAGAGATTATCGGTTCCCCCAGCAGCTGGCTCTCCATTTATCACTTTTCTCTGGGTTTTCCCCTTCCACCAAGACCAGCAGGACCTTTGCTCTCCCAGGACTGGGGACAAACATTGCTCAGCTCAGGGGCAAATCAGGATTTGGAACTGACCCCTCCCCAAAATCTCCCCGTTTTGGTGAGCGACCCTGTTTTTAAGCATCTGGGGCAGGCAGGCGGCTCGTCTTTTCCCCCACAGCCAAGGGCAAGGCTAGGGAATGCACAAACAAGCCCGAGAAACCCTCAGGCAGGGAAAGATGTCCTGTGTGCAAAGGCAAGCCAACATTATGGGTTTGGTATGAAAATTGCAGTTTATGTGAACACAGAGTGGCTGGGCACAACAGCCGCTTCGCTGCCCCAAGGGTCCTCCATGGCTGCGGGCTACGAGGGGCCCCCTCCCGAGTTCCACGGGCAGCGCAGAGGAGCAGCCGTCCGCCCCGCAGCGGGAGCTCACACCGCCTGGCTCTGGTGTATCTTCACGAAGCTCCAAACCTGACCATTTCAAGGCTCGTTTAAGATCCGTGTCCCAGGCAGGCTGCGGAAACGTTAAAAATAACGAGCTCCCTTCCCTGCACGAACCCAACCCACGGGTGAGAGTAAACACGGGCAGCAGCAAGGGAAGGTGGGGTTCGCCGAGCGGGGAGCACCGTGCTTCGAGGTGGCTGTAG
The DNA here is from genome assembly GCF_034619465.1 of Leptosomus discolor. Lineage (NCBI taxonomy): Eukaryota > Metazoa > Chordata > Aves > Leptosomiformes > Leptosomidae > Leptosomus > Leptosomus discolor. The sequence continues at coordinate 2,021,074 of NC_141417.1, forward strand.
CTGGTGGCGGTGGGGGAAATAGGGACAGGGTTCCCCCCAGTGCTCTCGGACATACCCGCTCGCTGCGGGCCTGCACAGGACAGGCTGCTGCGCACGGAGGGGTGACGGCCATCGCTCGCTGGTGCTTGCAGGATGCCCGTCTCGTGGGGGCAGAAGGAGCCCCCGTGGCTTTAGCGTGCCCTATAGATCCAGAGAGCCCTCCAGGCACAGCGAGGAGGGTGATTTGCCCAAGTCCAGCTCCACAAGCTGGGAAACCCGGCATTGACCACCCGCTGACGGCGGCAGTTGAGCTCCTGCCTTGGTCCGTGGTAGACAAATGCCTGGCAGCCCTGCCCGGCACACCGAGGAGAGAGCGAACCCCAGCGCCTCCTGGCCGGCCCACCGAGGGGAGAGCGAACCCCAGCGCCTTCTGCCCGGCCCACCGAGGGGAGAGCGAACCCCAGCGCCTCCTGCCTGGAACCCCAGTGCCTCCTGCCCGGCCCACCGAGGGGAAAGCGAACCCCAGTGCCTCCTGGCCAGCACACCGAGGAGAGAGCGAACCCCAGCACCTCCTGGCCGGCACACCGAGGAGAGAGCGAACCCCAGCGCCTCCTGGCCAGCACACCGAGGAGAGAGCGAACCCCAGCGCCTCCTGGCCAGCACACCGAGGAGAGAGCGAACCCCAGCACCTCCTGGCCAGCACACCGAGGAGAGAGCGAACCCCAGCGCCTCCTGGCCGGCACACCGAGGAGAGAGCGAACCCCAGCGCCTCCTGCCTGGAACCCCAGTGCCTCCTGGCCGGCCCACCGAGGGGAGAGCGAACCCCAGTGCCTCCTGCCCGGCCCACTGAGGGGAAAGCGAACCCCAGTGCCTCCTGGCCGGCACACCGAGGAGAGAGCGAACCCCAGCGCCTCCTGGCCGGCCCACCGAGGGGAGAGCGAACCCCAGCGCCTCCTGGCCGGCCCACCGAGGGGAGAGCGAACCCCAGCGCCTCCTGCCTGGAACCCCAGTGCCTCCTGGCCGGCCCACCGAGGGGAAAGCAAACCCCAGTGCCTCCTGCCTGGAACCCCAGTGCCTCCTGGCCGGCACACCGAGGAAAGAGTGAACCCCAGTGCCTCCTGGCCGGCCCACCGAGGGGGGAGCGAACCCCAGCACCTCCTGCCCGGCCCACCGAGGGGAGAGCAAACCCCAGCGCCTCCTGCCTGGAACCCCAGCACCTCCTGGCCGGCCCACCGAGGGGAGAGCAAATGCCACTGACTCCCTGAAGGAGCTTTTAGGTTATCAGAAATGTGAAATTACATAAAAAAAAAAAAAAAAGAGATGGGGAATAGCAGCCCTGACAGCCCCCACCAGAGGAGGGCAAAGCCCAGCCCAGCCCTGGAGCAGGTTTTAGTGCTGTGCTCGGTCGTTCCCCTTTACCAGACAGAGCTGATCTTCAGCGTAGCTCCTCGTGACGTTTTTAGTAGCAAAATGGGCTTTCAATGCACACTACTTTCACATTTGCAGCAGCTGTGAAATACTGTTTCCTGAGAGCTGCCCTACTCATAACCAAACCCTGCAGTGGCCGTCCTGGCACGTCCCTTCTGTCACCCACCGCGTAGCTAAGAGGCGAGGAGTCATTTTGGCAGCAAGGCTGCAGCAGAACCACCTCGCACAACCATCACAAACTGCTTGGGGGAGGATAATCCCCGGGTTCTCCCCCATTAAACCTACACAGCCACCCAGGGAAGTCCCTTGGTACACCAACAGCCAAGTCAACGCTAGGAGCAGCTCTCTGGCACCCGTTTTGCATCGGTTTGCATTTTCTCCCCCCAGTTCCTGCCAGCTCCATCCCCCACTTCTGATCCCAGGAACCCTCCAGACAACTGCACCTTGCACTGAAATATCTTTAAAGAGCCCCGGGGTTTAAAAGTTTCACGTAGAACACGGCAAAGAACCGGGGAGGATTACAGGAGTGGGAGATGGAGTGATGCAGACAGGATGGGTGGGGACTTCAGAGGTTTTGAAATACCCAGAGCCTTTCCAAGCAGCTCTGCTATTAACGCCCAGCGTCATTGCACCGGGGCAAAACTAGGACTGTAGAAGAAACCAGAGAGACTGGGGATGCTTCAGCCGAGTCACAGCAGAACAAATCACTCTGGCTTAGCTGCTTTTTAAGGGCTCCTAAGCAAACAGCAGAGCTCAATAAAAGGGTAATGTTGCCGTTGGCATCATTAGTAAACAGTGGACTTCGAAGCCAGCGGCCAAAGGTTGCCTCACGGCTGCTTGTGCTGCAAGTTACGTGCGTGTCTGAGCACCCAGAGGCGCCCATAAATTCCTAATGCCCTTTCGAGTCATTGAAGCCAGGACCTCCTGGGGGACTTGTCACACAGGTACAGCCCCAAGGCAGGTGAGATCCACCAGAAGGTCCCCCAGCACTTCTGCAGCCACCCCAGCGAATGCAGAAAGCACTTGGATGCCGCGGCAGCGGCAAGCATGCATTAATTCAGTGACTGAAAGTGGCACGTAAACAAGCCTGCACGTAAGCAAGAGGGAACACACCAAGACCTGGCTGGGGAGAGCGTGCCTGGGAAACAAGATTAAAAAAAAAAAAAAAAAAAAAAAAAAGAGTAGTAAAAGCCTTAAATTGGAAATCAAGGCTTTATATGGGGCATGAAGGGCTAGGTGAAGATGAGAGCTTTTCAGATCATTAAGACGTCTCTTCAGAAATACTGTCGCAGTTGTAGGTCTTGCAGGGTTACAACGGTGTGACAATAGAGATGGGGAAGCGCAGCAGCAGGGCTCACAACGTCAGTGCAAGAGCCACATCGCACCCACGAAGGGTTCGTCAAGCAGCACCGGCTCTTTCAGAGGTCAAAAGCCGGGTCGTTGCCTCTGGGGCCACAACAGGGACAGGGAAGGTCAAGGACACGAGACCAGAGGAAAGGAGCTGGAAGAAGAGTTACTCATTTAGCAGCAGTAATTGAGGAAAATGTTGTTGCTCAGGTTGGCCAGGCTTCAAAGCCGCCCTTTTGAAAACCAACTGCAAGACTGCGGTATGTGAAAACCCCCATCTAGCCCCAAAAGTCGCGCAGGAGGAGGAGTTACGGCTTTGCTGTGAAAGTTCCAGCTCTGGTGGCTGGGCCAGCCCAGCTCAAGGCAGAGGTGTGCGCTGGGGCCTTCGCAGTCCCACGGCCACCTGTGCCACCGTCTCATTACAGGGCAAAATACTTGAGCAAGGCTTTTCCCAGCCAGTCCCACGCCAGTCGTTGTCTCGCCTCGTTTCACCAGCGCTTAGTCATTCTCTCACTTGGTGCAAGCGAGCCGAACTCCCACGTCAGTCGTTCAGCGCCGCCCGTACGGGAACATCGCCTCGACACACGCGGGGGTAAAACCGAGCCGCTGACAAATACCCACAAACCTCTGACTCTCCGGACTCAGAAACCCCGGCAGCTTTCAGAGACGTTGCTGCCTTGCTGACCAGCTTGAGACCGCTCAGGACCCCCTGACAGTGGCAAAAAGCCTCCAACCAGCTGCACAAACAGCCAACAGCTGCTTTCAACCCCCCAAGAGTCAGAGTTGTGAGTGAAAGACTGGCTGGTTTTGGAAAGAGCTTGGTGCCCACTCCGGCAGGTGGACAGAGGACCACATGCATCTCCCTATGCAAGCATGCAGAGGTTCAGAGCAGACAGTAGAGGCAGCTTGCTTTAAAGAAAAGAAGTTTGTGGCCATCATACCAGCTTAGTTTTCAAAGTCTGCTAGTTTCAGGTGTATTTTCCCCCATGCCATCCATAGTGTGCTCTTACACTCCTGCCTGTACAGCACGTGGAGGCCTGCGAGGCTCCCAGACAGATGGAAATCTCTGGCTGAGGGGAAAAACAACCCATTTCCCAGTAGCAGGATGCCACAGCAAGCCACAAGAAGGGAAACAGTTTGCCACCTCTCCGTTATCAAGATTTGGAGGCCTGTCAGCTGTCTGCAGCGTGGGCACAGGTCTGGCAAGGCTGTCTGCAGCCCAGCTCCGTGGGGATGCAGGTAACTGGAACAGCAGCCAGGCAGCACCCTGCGGATGGGATCGCCTGCTCCTCAAGGCTGGCTGGTTGTGGAGGAAGATTTCTCCTCCCCAAAGACCCTCACTCACCTGAAGAAGCCCTTGCAGCCTTCGCAGGTCATGGCGTTGAAGTGAAAGCCAGTGGCTCTGTCCCCACAGACGCCACAGATACGGGGCACGTTCCTGTCGAACTCACCGGCTGGGTCGGGAAGCGATGTGCTAGCAGCCATGGTCTCCATGTCTGGGAGAGCAGAGAAAGCCAGGTATTTATGCTGTAAAGCTGCCACAACTTTAGAAAAAGCAGGTTAGATGCAAATAAAGGATTTTTCCTTGGCTTCAACACGATTTGACAAAAGAAACTTCTGTGTTCCCTTTGGCTCTGTGCACTAACAGCACCAAAAAGCACGTTCTAGCTGGGTTTTAGCACGTGTACACATCTGCTCATCTACCCAGTAAAACCAGGACTGTTCCCCTCTTCCCATCTGCTCATCTGCCCAGTAAAACCAGGACTGTTCCCCTCTTCCCATCTGCTCATCTACCCAGTAAAACCAGGACTGCTCCCCACTTCCCAACTGCTCATCTACCCAGTAAAACCAGGACTGCTCCCCGCTTCCCGTACCCCTAGCCTCAAACACACCGCAGAAGACGCTCAGAGCAGCTTGCTGTGCTTCAGTGGGAGAACTCCTCTAGCCCGCTCCAAACCCAGAGCCGTTTTCTCCCCTCGCTCCTTCGCGTTTGTTTTCAGAAAGCCTTGAAGGGACCAGAATTCACCCAGATCGATGCTGCAAAACCACAGGGAAAGAGGTCACGCCGCCCGTACGCTGGCGCAGAATTTCCCTTGTGCACAGACAGGAAGCAGCACCGGCACGCTCACGCCAGCTCCCGTAAGTGAGAAAAATCCCAAAAGCGAGTCAAGTGAGCATTGTTTAAAAAAAAAAAAAAAAGAAATCCTCGACAGGGACGTAAACGAGGGAGGGAGGAAACAGTGCTAACGCAGATCGCCGAAATGAATATTAAAATGGAGCTTTTAATAGATTGCCCTGGCTGACAATGTCCCCTGGTAGAAGGCTGTCTGCTAGCAGAAAGACCGAGTATCTAAAAGCACGGGAAAAAGAAAGGTTAGAAGTTTTCACGGTGCCAAATCTTGGTAAAGACCACACTGAGGCTGCGGTTTCAGAGGGCACCGTGCTGTAGCTCGGTAGGACAGGCTGTGTTTGTCGCTCAGCTGACCCTGCGAGCTCTCAGCAGCGCCTGTGCCTCAGTCTCCCCCCCCCCCCCCCGCCCCCAGGACAGAGTTACCCCTTCTGCGTAGCTCAGGGTGAGAATTTTTAAGTTGATTCAAGAGCTTCCAACAAGCTTTTTTATGTGAAGTATGGCTAAACATTCCCTCAAGAGGCGCTGCACCTAGCTGCCACTAGTCTGCTTTCAAAAGGCTTTTAGCTGGTGCTGGAATTGTCCAGTGTAAAATACTCTTTATCGGTCACTCAGTAAGTCCGGAGCAAAAATGAGTTCAGAAAAAAGCGAAAGCACAATCCTACACAATTTAAGTCTTGCTGTAAGCCTACCAGACTGCTATTGCGTGATCCCAGTAAAGCCTGGGCTCCTCTTGATCCCCTGCCAGGGCAGAGCAGCTCTGCAGAGCTTGCACACAAAGCCCCAAGGCAAGCGATGTCCCCGGCGTACCTGGGGATGCTCAGCTCTCGCAGCAACCCCAGGAGCTTGGAGTTTTCTCCAGTCTTGGTTTCACCTGGACCTCACCTGAAACTTAGCACAGCCAACGGTCCTAACACCTTTTGATAGGAGCCCCAGTCGTCTACGCTGCTTGGAGAAAGCTCCCAGGAAAAAGACAGCCACAATCCCAAGGAGAACATCCTCTGCGATGAGGAGGGTTATTATTTACCTGTCGCTGGAAGATACGCCATGCTCTGCTGGTGCATTTCCCAGGAGCGCTGGAGCTGGGACATGGAGCCACCTACAATTCAAAAGACAGACAGGACACAGTGGGAGACAGCTCCAAACTAATCGAGGTCGATGAGTCAAAGGAGAGCGTCTGACTGCACGCCCCGGTCACGGCCCGCTCCAGCCCCTTGGCAAGGCGTTCGCAACCGTGCCCAGGGTGGGGTGATCTCGAAATAGCCTGCCACCTCGGGTACCACTTGTCTGGTTCCCACACCACCTCCTCGCCGCAGATCCGGGAGGAGATATCGCAACGCTCCGGCCACCCTCCGCGTGCCAGCGGGTTGCTAAGGGAGCCGGAGGAACGCACCGGCGAACGCGGCAGCCGCCCTCGGTGAGAGCAAGGGCACAGGAAGGAAAGGAGACAGCGAGAGGTGCTCGGTGCGTTCCTTTAACCTCAGTAATATTTTCCTATAAATTTAAATTTCACAATTCAGCCTGTCAAGCGTGCAGCAGCGTGAGACCCACCGGCTTGCGTGGGATGGCATAAAGCGGAGCCGAATGGCTGCTATAAACGCGGGTCCTCGTTCAACAGGGCGTGCACGCTCAAAGTCAATGGGATCACCGCAGCGCTGGGGACGTGGAGGTTTTTCCTGCCTTCTCGTGTCATTTTGTTCTTTCAGTAGCTCTGCTCGTGGAGGGGAAGCACCACGCTAACACGGTGTTGGGACAGAGCAAGGAAGAGGTTGGTAAGGTGCTTTGCCTTCCTTGAGCTTCTCCTCGAGGCCTGGCTACCCTGTATGAGCAACAGGGCGATGGGCTGGCTCGTCCCCACGGGTCACCGCACTGTTCAGCACAAACTCACAGCCCTAAATGATGAAGGTGCCACAGTGTAGGGCCAAAACGAGGAGATCTGGGGCTGCAAACCACGTCCCAAGGCTGGTCAGCTCAAGATGTGCGTCTAGGGGGTTTATTTTCCCCCCCAAGTGCTGCACTGCAGGATGGTGCTGCAGCCACCGCTGAAGGTCATCTTAGGAGTGAACGGCCAAGAGCCACACTTGGGGATCTCCCCCCGGGAAAGCAGCGCCCGGCGGAGCTTCCAGATCCAGGATAAGCCTGAGACCCACCCGTGCTTGGCAGAAACCTGCTCAGGCCAGCGCCCTGCCGAGCACCCGCCTCCATCCCACCAGGTTTCGAGGTCTGCTGGGGGAAGTAGGGCGCAGACAGCCCCACGCAGGCTCGCCTTCCTGAAGGGCTGGATTCCAGGAGTGCCAACAGCCGCCGCGTACCGGCTCATGGCAAAACACCCACTGAGCACCCAGAGCTGCTCCGTGGGTCATGCAGGGCATCTCTCTCCAGCAAGCAGCAGGGCTGCTTTTGGGTGAAGAGCCTTGTGGAAACCTCAGCAAACCTTCTCCCAGGCCATACAGCCATCCTGATGCACCGTTTGATACTTCTCCAGTGCTTTGTGGGGCTCCCTGCTCTACCACAGCTGCCCAGGACCCTGCATGGGGACGCAGACACCTCCAGCAGCAGGAGGCAGGATGGGGAAAAGCAGGTGCTGATGGCAACCAGCCAGCCTAGGAGGGGTCTCCCCCCCCCCCCCCCACATCATGCCTCTTGTTTTTTCCAGCTCTCAATTAAAAAAAGAAAGAGGTGATTTAGTCAGTGATGTTCATTAGAGAGTAATAAGCCTGTGCCAGATGTAATTCCCACATGGATGATGGCACTGCTTCCACCTACTGTCTCTGACTTCTTGGAAAACGTTACTCAGCCCCATAATGGAAGTGACGTCAATGTGCGGGGTGGAGCACGCACGGGAGTTCCCCTCCACCCCCATGAAAGTTGGCTCATTCATCAAACCTGACATTTAGCCTTCACCTCTTGGAAGAAGCAAAATAATGTGTGTTAGAAGCGCTGACCTCTTTCGAGCAGGCACCAGAAAGGTCAAGCCAGTTTTGGAGCTGGTTATAGCAAAGCTGCAGCAGCCCAGCTGTCACCCCAGCGCAGCCGTGCTCCGCTAAATCTAAGGTTTCCCCGTCACCTCATCCCCAAGGCACCAAACCCACGCAGAGGTCAGGAAATTTCAACTTTCAGATGATCCTTTTCTTCGGGTTTGTACGGAGCAAAGCTCAAACAGCCACAGGATGCTGGCTGGGAAGGTGGAGGGATCACCATGAGCAACCAGAGGGATGCTGCCAGATGACGAAGCAGCACAGAAGCCACCGCGGTCAAGGTCGAAAGACATGAGAAAAGCTCACCTGCAAGAGCCCCTGAGAGGGAAGCACAGCACAAACAAGCCAGCTGACCGCGGTTGGTAGCTCAGCTCCAGCCTCCCTGCCAGCAGCTGATATTTAGGCCAGGGTTACGCTCGATCCCTCGTACCTGGGAAGCCGGGAGGATGTGGCAAGGCAGAGGCAAGAGCTGGCTCCCCCTGCACACCCCTCCCTGCCGTACCCGGAGGGGTGACTCACTTCTGCTGGCCACCAGTGCCTGGAAGACCCAACCCGAGGTGGTGCCATGCCTCCCCCTCGGTACATCCCTGCGGCCCAGCCGGCCCGTCTCCCGCCGGCGTGCGACGGAGCGGTGACGCAGCCCTTGCACACAGACGGGGCCTCCGTCGCTGCGACTGGAAGAGTCATCAACCCCAAGCAGGAAACATCTCCAGGTTTGGCCTCCAGCCCTCTCTGACTAACCAGAGCCTTGCAGATGCGGACAGGCAGCAGCTTCCCAAAGCAGGTGGCTGAGGGTGAAGCGGGGAAGGAGCCGCACGGCGCTGGCCGAGAACCACGAGCAGCGGTTCGACAGCTGCGTTCAGGGCAGGCAGCGCACAGCTGGGAAGCTAAAACACATCGGTTTGAAGCAAAATAACTGTATAAAGGGGAGAGCATCCTCTGGAGGGGCTTGCCATTCCCCAAACATAATGCAGCTTAAAGGAAACTGGGCAAGTCAGCCTGAAAATTAGCAAAACAGCCATTGAAACCGTAGCCCAGTGACCATGGGGTGGCTGCACGAGCGCTGGGACCTCCGGGGTGTGATGCAGGAGAAGCATCTGTGCTACAGGGCAAGAAATGAGAGCAGGGAGAGTTACCTGCCCATACAGAGAAACGGCTACAGCGTCTGCTGCTCCTCCTCCTCCGTTATGCTGAGCCCAAAGGAGGATCCTTTGCTTTTAAGTCCCTATTTATTCCTAAGTGCCATCAGTAACCACTCAGAAACTGGTAGGAAGTATTTTGCTGAAGCGTTTTTCTCATGCTTTATCACTTTCCTTTTTCTCTCGCCAACTTGCAAAACTCACACTCACAGCTCATCAGGACTTGGCAGAAGGAAAAAGGCTTCGGAGGACGATTTCTCCCGCCAAAAGCCTTAGTCACTCGCGTTCGGTGTCTGCACAGCAGCAGGTCTCCCTCCCAGCATTACAGCACCAAAATGCCTCCTTCCTTCCACTAGCCACAGCAACGGCCAGAGCTGGGAATAACACAGAAGCCAAGACAAAACCAGAGCCACCAACCAGCTCTGGAGGCTGATGGGAGACTGGCTGTGGGGCTGCTGCTCAGAAGTCGGCTGGGCTTCAGACTCCCCACGCTTCCCTGATGCATAAAGCCAGAAATACATTTTAACATGAACCTCCAGCATGAGAAATACCTCAAAGCAAGACCAGGGCTTTGTCTGGCCAAGGACACAAGGAGATGAGCTTGTTTTCAGCCAGCTGCTCCCCAGGAGGTGCAGGCTTTGCTGAAATTTGGGGGAGAAACTAAGCAGGTTAAGGAACAGCTGAACATTCCCAGAAAACAAGAGTGACATTTCATTAGAGAGGCTTTGAAGTCCTCGGTGTTTTGGGACTGCCATCGTTAAACGTTTTCAGGATGCAGAAAATAAACTGTTACAATACTGTGAAAGTATTTGTCACGTTCTCAATAGCTTTGTTGCTCCATCAAAACGCGTTTTTTGGTTAATTTGCCAAGCAAAACAAAACAAAAACCCAACACACTTTACCCACACGGCCTGAAAGGAACAGGCTGGTTTCTGAAGTCTAAGTAAATCCTCACCCCGGCACCACTCTGACTTGCTACTGAACACTCTGCTGAGCCTTGAAGAGACCCATTCATTTACATGGTTGTTTTACTATTTTCCTGGCTCGCGCTCAATTAACACCACTGTTGACATGTCAAAACAAAATGATGCTCCACAGAGCCTCTGGCAACGCGCTTGCATTTTAAGAAGCTTTTTTTCCAGTACAAATCAGCCTATTCATAACGTCTAGTTGCGGCATGCGAGCAACCCCTTTCCCTATTAAAAGACAATTAAATAATTTCCCTCTGTAGCTCCAGGGAGCCCTGTTATTTCCATGAGATTTATTAGACAGCGGATTGACAGCCTCCCGGGAAGACAAAGCGCTGCTCTCACGCCAGCCCGTGCGCTGATGGATGCAGCAGGTGAAGCTCCCTGTGCTGCCGCACGCTTGGACCCTTCTTGCCACCGCTCACCTCTGTTTCTGGGTTGGAGGAATATTGTTGGGGTTTTTTGGGTTGGGTTGGGTTTTTTATTTGTTTAGTTTGGTTTTTTTTTTTTTGCCAGACCCAGAGTGACTGCAGCCTCCTGGGAGCTGGGCAAGGAGAGCTGGCACGCCTGGCAGTGTCTCGAGACTGGCAGGTATTTATTACCTGATGCAAGTCAGTTCATGCCACCCCTTCCTCCATTAGTTTGATTAGATGTAAAACCCTCCTGGAGCATCTGCTAACGCCCCCAGACCAAGGCCAGGGGCTCCTCCATGCCAGGCAACACGTAAGTGTGACAATTCCTGCCCCAGAGAGCCCAGACACTCCCAGTCTGTAAACAACATGTCACTGCAATGAGGCATTCAGAGGAGGGTCCAGCTGCGTGACGACCAAAGGAGCTACAAATACCACTTTCAGGAAGGTCAGAGAGACTTTAAAAAAAGGAAATCTCTAAGGAACAGGATGCTAATCTCATTCCTCGTGAGGAATCGGGCACTGACGGGCTCCCTAAATGCTCTGTGGTATGGGAGTGAGCAAGGCCAGGGACACACTGAACTCTATTACGGCCACCAGTGCTCCCCAGTAATGGGGTTAGGAGCAGACAGCGGAGCAGCCACGTCCTTGGCAGCAAAGCCAAACAACAAAAAGCATTGACAGAGCAAGGCCAGGTTTGCTCGCAGCCCAGCAGGGCTCTCGCCACCCTGCTGGGGCCACACTGCGACCCTGCACCTCCAGCACTGCCAGGTGTCTTTGCCATCGCATCCAGAATGTGGGAAACCAGGAGGGAGGAGAGGGGATGCACAGGCCAGTCCTCAAACCCCTGCATTTGGGTTTCCAGGGTCATCAACACAGCCACACTACCCTTCCCGATGGCTCTCCAAAGGTGCCGGGGCAGCACCAGGAGAGCCTGCAGGCACACGGGAGCTGGAGAGCGTGCAACCCTCCGGGGAGGCCGCAAAGCACAGGCAGTATGCAAAGGCCCAGCGGGTCCTCGAGCAAACACGTGTGCGAGGCAGGTCTAAGGTTGGTGGACGTGCTTCTTCTCACCTGCTGCAAGACAGGAGCCGGGGGCTGGAGTTGAGGCACAAAATTGCATCAAAGCCTGGCTGGGAAGCGCAGGAGAAGCCTGTTCGACAACCTGGGAAGTGGGCCAAGGGAGCTGGTGTACAGCAAGGTCAGAGGGGAGCATCGTGGTGCAAACCCTCGGCAGCTTCACTAGCGTGAAGACGCAGAAGAAAAAACACCTGGCCGTTTCCAAGCTCTTCTACCCCATTAGCCAAGGATCTTTATAGGATCTCGCATTGCAATTAGGCAACAAATCCTTACATGTGCAGGTAAAAACAGAAAATATTCCGAAGTGCCATTCCCCTGACTGGAAGGAATGAAGTAAACAGATTTCCAGATTACAGCTCAGGCACCGCATCAAAAATACCTCCCACCCAACTCCTCGTTGGCACGACGCTTTGTCATTTCAGCCGCAAAAATTAAGACAGAGGACTCGCTGGAGCAACCCATCTGGAGCTGTGAGCCAAGGGAGACCCCACCAGCACCATACTGGTGGCAGCTGGGTTGCTTTAATATGGGATTTTTAGATGAGCTCTCAAACTCTCATCCTCTCTCAAACTCTCCTTCCACAAATAAAGGAAAGCAACTGTTTTTTACACAGCCACGACTAACAGGCTGGCAGAGTTTCCCTTTTCACATCTTCCCTGTATCGTGGCTTTTCAGCACAAGCTGGTACCTATTGATGCTGTCTGGGCTGGCTGGGGGAAGATGGAAAGGGGCTGTTTGGCATCAGCCTGGCTCAGGCTCTGCCCTCCTTCCCAACCGAGGAGCCTCATCCAAGCACGCATCCTCTCCGGACCAGCTTGATGCAAGAGTTTGCAGACAGGGAGACAGGTCTCAGGACCGTCTGCCAACTGGGATGAGCAAGCCTGGCACACCCCACCGCAGCCATCGGCCACCAGTAAGAGCAACAACAAAGAGGAGTGCTCAGTTGCGGCATCACAGGAGCGCCCACAGACCCCCATCCCTGCCCCAAGGAGGAAATGCAGCAGAAGAGGCAAGGGCCAGCCCAAAATGCAGCAAGTTTCAACGCTGGTGAACAACCTGCGAGCACCATGGCATAGGAACTGGGAAGAAATACGTACTGGGAAGGGTGGAGCATCCTCCAGCATTGAGTCACGGGCTGCCATGGGCTCCATCAGACTTCTGAACTTCCTGAGCAGTGTTTTCAGTAGAGACCTCCTGATCTGGGGCTCTTCCTCCTTGTTTCAACCCCCTTCTCTAAATTAAACCAGCTCTTAATGCCCATGATCACTCATCATGAACAAGCAAGGCCTTAAAATCACTTGTAACATCTCATGAAATAAAGGAGCTGCTGCATTTTAACATTTCACACCTGCAACACCAATTCATTTAGAGAACTGGAGCCCAAAAACATTTCTAGGGTGAAATCATCGAACCAAGCGTTTAGACAGGAGACCAGTTTCAGCAAAGCATCGAAATCCCAGTCCATGAGAGCAAAGAAAGCACCGAGCAGGATTCACAACCCAACATCGTGCAAAGCAGCCCCAAAAGCATCACTCCTTTAAGGGTAAACATCTATTGGCTACACCAGCTGCAACAGAAGGAATTTTTGGGTTCTAGGACAAAGCCAAAACTACTCAGTCAGACCAAAAAAAAAACCCCACCCCATTCCTACAGACTGGCCATTCCCAACCCCACTGCCTCCTCCAGCTTGAGCTGGTGCAGGAACAGCAACAGGTCTTTTGCCTTTGCAGGTCTGAGCAGGCCCAAACTGGGGAGCACTGGTGACCCTAGATTCAGGGTCCAGCAGCACCATGATCCCCCTTGGGGGGGGGGCGGGCTGGGGCACCCCTTCCCGTTAAGATGTAGCAGGGCTCTGTCCAGCCAGACCAGGGCTGGTTTCTGGGAATGGGCTAAACAATTCTATTTCCCCTGTGATGGGAAATCATCATCAGGTGGAACAGGAGAGCAGGAGACACCTCTCCCATCCCCATCTGAGCCCTCCCTACCCTCTCCCCATTCAGCATCTGGACCCTGAGGGCTGCCTGCCCCATCCCCAAGAGATGCTCCTTAAATAGAAGATCCCCCCGTTGTGGGGGAGAGGCGGTTTGCAGCAGCTCTAGCTGCTCAAGGTGAAAAAATAAAACCAGGAAAATAAGGAGAGGGAAGGGTGAAAGTTTGCCAACTGACAGAGCAAACAGCAGGGCAGATCAAACGTACCTGTGCTGGGGCAGCACTCCCCAGGAACAGGAGAGTAGAGAGTCAGAGGAGGGGGGAAAAAACCCAAGCTTGGCAGCCTCTGAGCTCCCAGCCCTCACTGGGACAAGTTCAGACATGGAAGAGACCGGGGTCCCACCTGTTGGATGAGGCCAGCCATGGTATTCAGGCTCTACAAATCCCATTATCCTCTCCACCACACAAACACGGCGATATTCCTTGTTTACTCGAGGAGCTGGCGCTTCCAACAAGTTGTATTGAATCATTCAGTTGACATCCCCCGTGCCTCGGATGAGAAAGGGCACCACCACCACCTCCCTGCCTGCTCTGCACATCCTTCGGGAAGCAAAGCTAACCTTTGCACGGGACGCTTCTCCTCCCGGCGCGGGCGACGCTGCCTTTGCTCCTCAGGCTTCCGTCGAAGCCAGCAGCACCGCCTGGGACCATGCTGCCGAGTCTGCAAGCCACAAAGGGCAAAAATCCCTTTCCCAATGCCTTAGGCTTGAGTGTCAACCTAAAAAAAAACCAACCCAAAAGCTAGGCAACTCCTGGAGTGGGGAGACCCCCGTGCCTGTAGCCAGCGAGCTGCAGAATGCCTCATTTCCCGAGCAGCGCCACGGGAGGATGTTAGTCACGAACGAGAAGCGACAGCGGTCACCGAACAGAACACCCGGGTAAGCCAGCAAAACCCAACCCGCCTTGGGTTGGCGCGGTGGAAGTCGTGGTGTTTCCTTTCCCTCGGAAGCTGCTGCGTGTGTTTCTGATTTAAGGAAAGCGGCAGAGGCAGCTGCAAGATGTTAAACGGGGTTATCTCAACCGCTGCTTAGGTGCTGGTGGAGTGCTGGGCTTACAACCAGCATTCACAACTCTGGTGCAACTCCCTGACTGCAGAACCTACAACATGGTCCCCTGATCGCTGCCCCATCCAGTTACACTGCACCCAGAACAGGACAGAGCCATTTTACCCTTATTCTGCTAAAAACAACCTCTAAGACACCAGGTTTTCCCAACTTACCATCCCCACCACTTTACTGCATGCTCTGAAAGTGCACGTGGACCTTCTTCCAGACCTGGCCCAGCAGCCAGAGACGCAACACCTCAGCAGCTTAGCTGATGGGAGGCTTGACGTGAGCACTTTTTGACCCTCCAGCACAGCTGGGTGACCCTAAAACCTTCCCTGTAGCAGCCTACACGAGGCTTCAGTCCCTACAGTCCCAGCGAGCAGCTCTGCTGAGGTGGAGAGCCCAGGAAAGACGCAGTCTGGGTCACAGAGTGGTTCACATCACGAGTTTCAGTCATTACAGCTTTTTTTCCAGAGCACCGGCATCCCTCCGCCCCGCAACGAACCCCAGGGGCGGAGATGGCCAACCCCACCGCAGCCGAGGGGTTCGGTCTGCGCGTGGTTGCCCCTAAACGCTCCCGTTTGTCGGCCTCGATGCGCAGACGCGCAGCGGACGCGCGGGGCACGTTCCCACTCGCCCGTCAGCCAAGCGGCTCCCGCGGGCTCGTCCCCACCGCAGGATCGAAGCCCGCGTGGCCGATCGAACTGCAGCTGGTTTGGCACCAGCGTGGAAACCCGGTTTGACAGCGCTCTTGTGACTCGAGGGGCTGAAGCGGATGCTCGAAAGGGATGGGGGTTACCAGGAAAGAAGGTGCTCAAGTGCCAGTTCATGGGAAGGATTCCGCCCCGGCCAACTTCCCCTCTGACTCAGCAGAGCAGCCCACAAGGCGCTCTGCCCCAGTTCAGGGGAAGAACCTGCTCCCAGCTGTGCCCTGGGCATGTCCAACTGGCCTCCTCTCGAGACACCCCGAGCTCCCGTCCCTGCAAAGCCACAGCAGGAGCGGCAAGAAGCAGCTGCCGAGAGCTCAACACTGCTCAAGGCAGGCCAGCTATCGGCCAGCATCGTCCCTGCCCTAAGTATTCATTAGCTCAGGAGAAAGAGGGACAAAGTACAGAAAAGTTAGTTCCACTAAGAGGCTTTTTTTGCCACCTTTATGACTTAGCACAGGCTGGGGAAGCAGAGAAAAGTCATGCTCGGCCTGATCCTTGACTGCAGGACACCCTGTTTGACTGCCCTAAGGCTTTCAAGGGCTGCAGAATAAAGCTAGCTATGGGAGGCTATCGACAACAACAACAAAAAATCAAAGAGGAAAACAAAAATCAAGTCTGGAGCTACCAAAGGCACCTCATGACAAGCTGAGGCCACTGCAGGGCTGTTGCTGCCAAGCCACAAGCAGCAGAGCTCTGTCTGCTTTTCAGGTGGATGCAGTGAACAAGCACGTGTTCACCGGCACGGCCGCTCTCCCTACGGCTCCTCAGCCAGTGCAGCTGGGAATTCTTCTGCCCTGCGTGGTTTTACTGGAATTTAAAGACGATGACCCCCAGGTGCAGGGTCTGTGGCCTCAGCCAGAAGCAGCATCGCCCCATCAGACACCCTGGGCTCCTGGATGGCAATCCGGCAGGATCGCAGAGCTGGCTGAGCACGAAGCATTTCCAACGGCAGAACAGGCTCCGAAATTCAAGCTACAGCAGCTGCACCGCGCCGTGTTTGGCATTAAGGTGCTGTAACCCTAACCCACCCACAAATGAGCATCGACAGATGTCGCTGCCTTTTCTACCCCTTCGGCTTGTCATTTTAACCACAGACAGGAGTAGCACGCAATAGCCATTTCCTTCTTCCACATTTTCACTACTTATCTAGAAGAATTATTTCTCCAAGCTAATGTTTCCAATGGAAACGCTGCCTTTAGCTTAGTCAACATGATTTCCAGGCTGATATCACCGTTGCTCTGCCTGTACCGCTGCGCCTCCGAGTAACACCACCGCGTTTGCACCCAGCTAATTGCAGGGCACAGCAAGGACAGGTCAAAGGGAATATTCTGCTCCAACAAATTCAGAACAGCAATTATTTCCACAGATGCTTCCCCCGTGACACTTTGTGTCACCTGAACCCTTCCAAGATTTCCATCCTCCCTGTGTCACCTGAACCCTTCCTGCATTTCAATCCTCCCCTCCTCTCGCTCCAGATTGCTCATGTGCTTCATCTGGGCCTTTGTTTCCCAATCATTAATTCCAGGTAAGAGCAGCTGAGGAATCCTTTCTCTCCTATTCCAGAGACTCAGGAAAGGCCAACAGAAAGGAGCTGTCCCTGCATGTGGCAAATACCACACTCCTTAAGAGCTTCTCCCTTATTTCGAAATATATGCAAACAGGTTCTTGCTAAGAATGCAAATTGCTCTATCACTCCCCACCAGGGAGAAATGGCACCGAGAACACACAACCCCCCAGGGACACCCCAGCAGCTTTAATACTGAAAATACCTCTTTTAGCACATCAAGCCTACCTTGGGGTGGTTGGGTTTTTTTTTGCCAGATATGGAGGACAAACTTCAGCTGATTAAGCTGCAGAATACTCCTGAAGTGTGCACAGAAATCACGACCTGCTGGAGACATACCCTAGATTTGGGAGAAGCTTGGCTGAAGAAGAGAATTTGAGCCTTCATCCCCTGACTGGGAGCAAGTGCCAGGAGCTGAACGCCCACACTTCAGCAGAAGCAACTCCTGGCTGGTTGCAGGCTGCCCAGGAGAGGGCAGGAGGGCTCAGAGAGCCACACGAGCTCCTCTTAATGCCACAGCTAAACCCACACATCCAGGTCAGATATTACAACACAGATATTCCCCAGAGTTGTTTAAAAATAAGTGCATTAAGCCAGACAAGCCACTCCAGTGGCACTTGGGTATCAAGACGAGGCTACAGAACAGCTCCTCTTTGCAAGACACCAACCCAGAGCTCTGCAGGAAGAGTCCAGAATTCAAAGTCTTTTCCAACCTGAATGATTCTACAAGTCAAAGTCCTAACATAGATGGAAAAAACATAGTGCCCTTCTGAGGCTGCCAATCTGCCCCAGTGGCCTTTGAAATAATAAACTAATATTCTAAGATTCCAGGAGATAGAGGACAACATCTGAGGTCATTCCCAGAAGTAGAGACCTGGCAGCTTTGGTCAACCAAAGTGCTGGAAGAGGACTATGTTAGTTGTTTGCTGCAAGATGCCTTAAACACCCAGCTAGGCTCACAAATCTACCTTGTGGCAGGCAAAACCCTCTCATGAAAGAGGACAAACAGCTTTTAAAGCCCCTTGCATCTACCTAGGCTTGTCAAGCTGCTCCGATTACAGCTTTTCTACTCAGCTGCATCATTTCCTAAATAGTTGTAAGACATTTCATTTATTAGGGTGGGGAAAGCCACTGACATGGAGAAAGCAGCAGCCGGAGAAGCGGCAAGTGACAGAAGAGTCAGTTTGTGCTGGATTAGTCACCCTAAACCAACACCATAGAAACACAAGCCTTGACCAGCCCTCGCTACAAGACCTAGATAAACACAGCAGGCTTCCCTACCGGTTTAAGAGAGATCCAGCTTCACCACTGAGCACATTTCCCAGGAATTTGGCATTATGGCAGGCAGTAAGTGGCATTACAAGAGTCTCCTTGTTGAAGAAAAAAAAATTTAGCTCCCAATATACAGCATTAACAGGACTCATCGTTCTGTTCAAGCATGAAGTTACAGTATGATTACAGGAGCTGGCAGCCTTTGGGTAAGATTGGACCCAAAAATCAGTGTATCCCTGGACCTGTTTGCGCTGAAGAGAGAGCTGGAGCATCACCGTGGGATATTTCCAATTTATGGGAGTGAAAAATAACCCTGAGTCATGTCATCTCCGAGGCCACCCCACAGCCAGGAATATCTGGATGCATCCAGGCACAAGAGGGCAAGAGCTACAGGTGAATATCCCCGGGACCAGACTAACTCTCACCAGCTCCTCAGAAAGGATCTCTGCCTTGCACAAGCTCCAGAAGCTCAGCTTGCCATAGCAGTATCTTCTCATTCATGACTTAACCTAATTCTTTGCTTTCTTGCCGCCCACCTTTCACCCGTACCTCTCTCCAGCCCAAGTGTTCCCGACAAACTTCAGTTTCCTTAGGAGCCACAAGCAGAGCAGGGATTTCGCAGCAGATCTCAATCACCTGATTAAAGGACAACTAGAAATGCAGCAACCACGGGTTGAGAGAGACAACAGCACCAAGCCAGAAGGAGGGATGGGAAAAAAAAAGAGCAAGAGGAAAACCAGAAGTCAGACAAAAAAAAGGACATCCCCATGTCATCTCTCACCAAGGAGATGAAACAATCCCAGTGACCATCAGACTTTTGCATTAATTACTGGTTTTCCTTGAAGAGCAGTTTTGGTCAGAATGACAGCCCGTTGCTGCAGATCAGGGACCCCAAGGAAGGAATGGGACCCACAAGCCGAGCTCTCCCGAGCCAGGCTGCTCTCCCAGACCAAGACAGCTCTTTACCTGCAGCAGGTGCCCAGGGAGCACGAGGAGGAGCCGCTGGCTCCTGGGTCTCTGCTCCTCTTGCCTGTCTGGACGAGCTGACAGGTAAATTCAGAGCGAAGCCCAGCCACGGCACGTGACGCCAAGGCAGAGTCATGCCCTGCCCTTGACAGGCAGTTCCTTCTCCAGCAATTTTACTGCTACTTAAGGAAGTGAGTGGGTGAGCAGGGTTGAAATTGTTCCCCTCAACCAAGAAATCTTTGGGTCATTCTGCTTTTCTCCTTCCCAGAGATGAGCTGTCGCAATCCCATTCTCCCACACCAGCCATTTTCCATTCAGCTCGCCCTGGAGCAGAAAAGTGCTCCGAGCACGTCCGTTTGGGCTGCAGAAAGAACCAGAAATGACATTTTCTGCGCTCGAAACTGCAGTGCCTGTGAGCAGAGGAGTCCACTAAGCACTGTCCCCGACCTGCCAGAAGTAAAGCATTGCCCCTCCTACGCGTAGGTCTGCACATCACCCACGGATTTAGGCACCCGGTGTTGGGCATGGCCTCAGACCCCACCTCATCCTTTTCCCCGCTAAGTTGGAGTAGCAAAGATCACACAACCATGGTCACAAACATTTCGTCACCATATACTTCGCTGGTTTGAAATTCTGTCATCCATGACAAGTAGAATAAACAGGGGGAAGTGTTTCTTGCAGCGCAGTGGCCCTGTGCATGTCCAGGAGTGCTGGTACAGACGTGGGGTGTCCTACCCTGTTATAGCAAGTGACAGTTTGGATTTTAAGAGCATCAGGCAGCCCAAGCACGCTCGGTTTTGTGCCCTTTCCCAGTAATGTGCAGTGTCAACAAGGAGAGTGTGGGAGGCCACCCGGGGCAGCAGCCAGAGCACAGAAAAACAGGTTTCTCCTCCTCTGTCCAGCACTGACCAGACCACAGGATTACTCGAATGTCTGAGCACGAAGCAGAGATGCTCAGAAAACAAAACACCTCTCCTTTGAGCGCGCCAGCAAGAGCACGACTTGAAACTCCAGTTATCAGGTACAGACAGGTACAAGAACCGCCTGCACCCAGCTCCCAGGACAAAAGGCTAGAGGAAAACAAGTGCCAGGACTACTGGGTTCAGAAGGGCTCACCCCCCTTCGGGAAGAGTCCCCAAACCCGAGATTTAAGTTCAAGATTAGGATCTACTCAGCACCATCTCCACACTCCGCATAAGCCAGGCTATGGAAATAAAAATCTCTCTTCACCTGGTGAAAACAGCACCAAGGTAAAAAAAAAAGTCTCCTGTCCCAGAGGGCACAAGGGCCTGGGGAAGATGTGGCTCAACAAAAGCCAAGCGCTTCCCAGACGGCGTTTCCCAGGACATCGTGTCCAAGCTCCACACGTGGCAGTTGGTACTCGCCATCGCTCCGGGGACACAAAGGTGAGCCAAGGCTCACAGGTCCGATCAAGGACACTGCCTGTTCCGCAAAACTAAGCAAAAAATCTAAATATAAACCCCTCTTGTATCTTATCTGCCTCCTGTTCAGCAGGCGTATTTATGGAGCTATCAGTGCTTATTTATAAGGAACCCTCCGTGTCAGCAATACAACAAAAACCCTCTCCTGCAGCAGGCGAGAGAAGCAAAACCTTCACAGACCTGACACCGCTCCCAAAGCGCCATCCCTCACCTGGCAGCAGGGGACAGATGGCACGGGATGCCAGCCTGCCCGGCGGGCAAGGCACCCGCCGCTCCCCCACCGCCCTTCACCTCGCCCATCGCACCAGCCGAGCGTGGGAGGCTTCTTGCCCAAGCGAGTCGGAGGGGTGGGAGCACCGATAAAGCAGGACGGTGGTGTGTGTTGCAGCCTGGCATTGAGAAATTGGAGCAGCACCCACACGAGCTGGGCACCCAGCTGGCGGCGGTTGGGACAGGAAGGTCTGTAGCAAGGGAGAGCGTAGGCTTTGGGGTGAAAACCCTTGGGAAAAGGCACAGGCTTTGAGAGAGAGAGAGAGAGAAGGCGGCATTGTGCGTCAAGAAAGCCCTTTCCAACTTAACTCACCTCATCCAGCACACCAGTGCTCCCAGCAAAAAACCTCTGGGAACGGTGAACACGCACAGGGCTTTTGTTTAAGGCAGGAGAATCACTCACCAGTGTCCCACTGACCAGGCAAATCGGAGCTCAGAAGTCACGTCAGCGGGTCGCGATGCCTTGGGCAGACAGCATGTATTCCTGGCAATGAGGAAACTACTTTTAGATAGACAGATAAAGGTTCCAGGTATTGTTTTTCATCACTTTACACACCATTTCCATTTATTAGTAGCCAAAAGTCACTTACACATGTGAGGTTTACACTGATACTGCCGTTAACCACCACAGATAAGAAAATTGTACTGGAGTTGCAGCTGATTCAGCAAACAAAAGGAAGGTGGAAGCAGGCAAGAGCGGCACTGGTGACTGCCCTGCCCCACTGGTCCTTCAGCTGAAGTCACACCGAGTTCTCTCGACTGTTAGAGGGGACCCATTCCCCAGCCACCCCATCTGCTTCTTCAGGTCACTGCTGAGAAGCTCCAGTTTAAAACCTTTGAGAGTCCCTGACCTTCCTTATCTCCCTGGACTTTTGCTCCCCTTGTCAGTTATGTTCCTCGCACCCTGGTTTAACCGCCCTTCCCTCTCCCAACCCCAGGGGCCCAAGCTGTCCTCACGGGCTGTCAGCCAAACGCTGCCACACAGGTCTTGTTCAAAAAGAGGCACTTAGTCATTTCCAGAATGGAAAAGTTCAACTGGAAGGGCCCTACAACCACCAGCTCGTCCAGCTCCATTTTTACTGGGTTCTTCAGCAGTCAGCCTCCATGGGGGGCTACAACTTCAGAGACAAAATTCAACGCAAACAGCCCCGATCAGAGGGATGCTTGCCACAGTCGCCGCATTGATGCTCAGCAGTGAGCCGTGGGTCACAGTGTTTATTTTAAGAAGCGGGTCCATTTGCATTTCTCTCATTTTGGGGTTAGAGTTGAAGCCCCACCTTGGCAAAACCTCTTCAGAATCAACACCACTGCCTCTCATCCCCGCCACAGGATGGAGAGCAGGGGGTGCCCACGCGCAAGGACGAGCACCCCGTGTTTGCCATCGCGCTGGAGCGGGCGACAGAGCGGGTAACCGGGAAACTGCGACGCAGCAGCTCTCACCGCCGGGTGAAATACGGTCTCGTGTGAGGGGGAAGAAAACCGTGAACAGAAACCAGATGCTTCACGCCTGCCCTCCGTGGGCTGCGAGGCGAGCAGCCGGCTGTCGCAACCACTTTCACCCGCCGCCTGAAAGCGCAGCGCTTGTTTCGCCCCCCGATCTTTCTGCCTCGGTGATGCATGGTGAGGGTGAGCCACTTCACCCGAGTTATGCAAGCCCCAGCAGCGCTCCCCTGCCACCTCTTACCCAAGAGACATAACCAGGAGGTTACCCAAAGGGGGAACCACCCCCTTATAGCCACAGCTCGGAAAGGGCTGGCAGCGAGCGGAGCCACTTCTGCGGGAGCCGGGGCAGACGCCGTCTGGTTCCCGGCATCTCCGGCTGCGAGGAGGAACCGTGACGCAGACGCCCAGGGCTGCTGCATTGAGCTCTGGGAGAGGTCAGTCCTGCAGGACGGAACAAAACCCTGCCCAGCACCTCGACACGTCCCCACCGACATTATTTAGATGCCACCTGCCTTTATTCACTTGCCACCTGCGTCATATTCAAACAGAGAAGGGCCCCACGCAAAACCCACCGCCCACAAGACGCCTCCAAACCAGGACACCCCATCCATGACACCTCCTTCCACAGAAGTGGGATTTAATTCCTCCCACATGACACGGTTTTAGGGAAGTCCCTTGTAGCAGTGTCCAAGGCCCACCCACAAAACAGCCCCCGCTGCGGCCGTGCACATCTTTCCTCCAGCTGCAGCATCCGCTGATCGCCCTCGTTTGCGGCCGTAATTGGACCGAGGAGGTTCACACCGGAGCCATCAGACCTTACCCTGCACCCCAGATGTGCGTCCCCAGCCGCTCGTAGCTCACGTGCTGCCACGGACTCACGCTGCCTTGCACAAGTGGAGGAGGACGCGCCGCAGCTCGGCTGACAGCTTCCCCCCCCTCAGACTTTGCGTGGGACAGACAGACCCACCTACGGCCGCCTTTAACTCTGATTATTCCTCTCCCACTGCCTTGACACCTCAGCAGTTCCCCTTCACAAGCCACAGGAAGTTTGGGCCAGACTGACTTCGCGTTGGCTCAGCCACAGCAGGTTAAAAATTATTCCTGAGTGCACCTCTAGCCACAGAGGGAGCCAGCCTCTCCACAGTTAGCTATTAAGTAGAAAAAGAGGCTGGATTATTCAGTTATTTTTGTCTGAAGTACATTGGGATTCAGGAAACAAACATCTAGTGAAAAACTAAGTGACTCGAGGCAAATTCTTGCCTGATGAAAAGCCTAATTTTGTGCTTCGTGCCTTTGTTATTCAAAAACCTGTTGTGAGATCTTATACCGGATCTGTTTACAGACAAGCGCGATCTCAGGCAGACATCTGCCAAGATGGGCCTTCCTCGCTCCTTGGGGTACCTGAAGCCAGGGAGGGGGTGGCTGTCCAAGCCACACCACGCCAACACGTGGCTCTCAGAGCTACCCAGCCTCAGCCTGGCCCATTTCTCCTTCACCCTAGCTCCCAGTGAAGCACACTTTCACAAAGCCTATCGGAAAGCCACGGCACAGCCAGCAGCTACCAACCCCATCTGATTTGACTCAATTTTAACCAGCTGCTTTGGAGAAGGCAGAAGAGGTTTTATTCAAATGAGTAATTACAGCCTTCACTTCCTCCCCCCAAAGCAGACAGGTTAATTATTCCTCCCTACCTGCACAGAGGCACTCAGAGCACTAACCCAAGGCAGCCTGGCTCGCTCCTGCTCCCCAGCAGATACGGAGGAAGCACCAGTCCGCAGACTGGAGCGGGACACCGAGGAGATGTCCGTCTCCCTTCAGGAGGAGACCCACGTTGCCTTGAGATCGCTGGTGTTCCTTTAACCAAGTCCTCAGAGGAAGATGAGTCACTGCCCAGCTCGTGTGGGAGGAGAGCACACCACAAAACGCTGCAAAGCCAGGCCTGGCTGCTTGTGGAAACCAGTTTCTGAAGAAACATTTAATGCTGAAGGCTCCAGCCCCAGGCTCAAATAAGGGGAAAAAGAAACCCAAACCAAAGAGCAGCTCACCCCAGAGAACAGGCACCTCTACCTGCCCTACACCAGCCACTCACAACCCCTTTGGGTGCTCAGTCCTGGCCCAGGGGTGCCCTGCTTGGTCTAGGTAGAGCCCCCCCACCTTCCTCATAGAGCAGCTGCGGGAAGATCCCCAGTACCTTTGTTTTCCTTCACACTGGGAACTCACAGCTGAAAGATCCTGGCAGTCACATCCGACACAGCCAACTGACTCGCTCAGAGACAGACGAGGAGTCACTGGGGAATTACAAACGAGTGCAATCACTGCCATGCCGAGGTCTCAGCCCGGCATTTGAAATCTCTCTGCCCCTGCTTCAAAAAACACTTAATTGGGAGACTAAGTTTAAGATGCATTTTAAAGCTGATCATTAATCGGGCCTTTCTCTGAATCAGAAACCAGCCCGTTGATAAGAAACAGGCTGGAACTCTAAACCACCAGTTAAGCACCCCAACAGCACCCAGGTAATTCACCAGCTCCAGAGCGCCCCCCCCAGAAGGGGTTTGGGAGCCCCAAAGAGGGACACACAGGGACAGGACACAGGGAGGGGGGGACAGGGGTGACTTCTCATGATGGGGGATGGAGGGCAAAGCTCAGGAAGGGGCTAAGGGCTGCAGAGGGGAAAGGGGGGGTTCACACCAACACAGGGTACATGACTGGGTCCAGCTTCTCCCCATCCTCATGCTGACCCCAGGGGGAATCACCAACCAGCCCAGAAAAGGGTTAAGTCAGCCAGAATTTAGGGGTGGGAAGGAAAGTACCCCCACCACAGTCACATTCACCCCCCAGGACACCTCACAGCTCCAAGCTGAACCCTCATTCCTGGGCCCAGCAAGGGGTGGTCAGACCTGACACTGAGCAGCACAGGGGGGACCCTGACACCCCCCAAAAACCAGAAGCCACCCCCACAACTCCCAGAGAGGCTGAGAAGGACAAGGAAACCCCCCCAACCCTAGGGTGACCCCAGTTTTGGCACAGGGGAAGCCCTTCACAGCTCTAAGAGCCCCCAGTTGAGAGGAGACTGGGTGGCAGGGGGTCTTGCACAGGACCCCCACCTGGGGGTGGGGGCAGAAAGTATTGGGGTGCCCAAACATACATAGGATCCCAAACCAGGATGGGGAACACAGGGAGCCCTGTGCCCCCATGGGACCCCAAACAAGGGAGCACACAGAGCACCAGAGGAGGCCAAATATCCCCACAGGACCCCCAAACCTCGGGGGGATTCAGTGCACCCCCCCCATACCTTCACAAGACCCTCCAAGCAGCAGGGAGAAAGCTGACAGAACCCAGGGGTGACCCACAGCTGCACCCCCCAGCCATGGGAGGGGTGGCCCCTCATACCCACACCCCCCAGTCCATGGGGGGAAACCGATGGTTTCCCCATGGCAACAGCCGCCCCCCCACCCACCCCCGACCGGCACCACCCGTGTCCCGACGACCACCGGAGCCACTGCCGCCTCCGAGACCTGGCCCATGGCAGGCACCGAGTGGGGGTTTCCCTCAGAAACAGCATCCCCGCGGGTCCCCGGTGCCCCCAGCCCGGGCCCCGGTACCTGCACTCCCGGCGCCTCTGCCCCCTCCCTCCCCCACGGCCCCGGAGCCGCCTTTTGACGGGAACCCGCCGGCTCCTCGCCCCGCCCCCCCGCCGGGGCCACGCCCCCTCCCGGCCACGCCCCTCTCCCGGCCCCGTGAAGGCGAGCGCGCGCCGGCACCGCCTACCACCACCGTATAAGGTTGGTGCTGCGCGAATCCCCGCCCACTAGGGGCGTGGCGAGGGCTGGCGGGAGATTGCACGTGGCCGCGCGGCACCGCGGGGGGCTTCCCCCGGCGCTGCCCGGCTTGGGGACCCCAACCGCCGCGTTCCCCCCCTTCCCAGCCCGGTCCCGGCTTTGGCCCAGCCCCCCGCCCCTGCCGCCCCGCTCCCGCGGCTTGTGGGGAGCCCTGAGCTCTGCCAGGGGCTCTGGGGCTGCTGCTGGGGGCTTTTGGGGTGCCGCTGCCTGGCGCTTTTGGGGGCACAGCCCCTCCAGAAAGCCCAGAGGGCTCAGGCAGCTTACCCATTTCCTCCCGACCTGTGGTCAGCCCCTTAACCGGAACAGGGCAAACACCATCAGTACAATAGTGCCCCCCCCAGCACTCCTGGGCAAACTGTCTCCCTATAGCACAGGGTCCTGAGCACGTTTGAGGGTCCCCACCACATTTCACCTTCGCTCTGGTGTCTCCTGGAAGCCCAGGGGGTTGCAGAGCTCTGTCCCCGGAGCTGGCGGTGGTTCAGAGGCTGCTTCCCTTCCGGATTTCGAAGTAACGAGCCACCGTGGACTCGGAGCACTCCCTGCATTCATCACCTGGTTATGCAGCTGCCGTATTCGCGGGGCCCATCTCCCTCCTGTCCCCTTTTCGGGAGGACACCAAGAGACCTGCCATGGCTCACTGCAAAAACCTCTATCTGATGACAGCCTTGAGAGTGTTCTTGTATTTTTCTGATGCTTAGATCAGATTAAGGGCAGAGGGAGAGCTGATTCATCCTCTGCCTCCGGACTAGAGACAGCAGCATCTGCGAGGGCCTCGGCGCAGCTCCAAGTGCTGGAGATGTGTACGACCGAGGGTGGGCAGGTTCCCGGCAGAGCCATGGCTGTTTGCGGTCTCCAGGCTGCTCCGGTTGGCCCCGCGCCGCCCTCAGTGCGAGGCAGAGCCCAGGGCTTCACGTCCCGAGCATGAACTGAACCTTCGCAAAGCCCTCGCAGGTCTGGGGACCAAGGAGCCGCAGGACACCTGGGTTTTGGCTGCTCCTGCCCAAAACGGGTGGTATTTGGGACAATACAACCAGCCAGGTCACAAATACTGACCTGGACCACCCAAAATCCCATTACCAGTGACATGAGTCAAACTCGGAGCGTGGGGGTTTGGGCTGAGCCGGTTCAGCCGGTGTCGCAGCCCCAACCCAAAGCTGCTCCATCGCCCGGGCATGTTACACCCCCAGTCTGAAAAACTTGGGACGTTGGGCAGTTTTTTCCCTTTCCATCCTCAAAAAAACCCCATCCAGGTTGTGGCTACGAGTAACATTGGATAATCCAGCAAGAAACACTTCAAGAAAGCCCCTGCATGATGCTCCCAGGGTTTATTAAGTGTCCCCTAAACCCAAAATCCCCGGAGAAAATGAGCCCTCGACGCACACGAGCGAGGCAGACGGCAATCACCGCCCCTGAGCTGCAATCACTGAGTTCAACAGCCCGGATTTGCGTGGGGAAAGCGTTTCGCTAACCGTTTTCAAATTGATGTAATGAGGCCAACGAGAGAAAACAACGTCTGGGAAGAAATGGGAGTTCATTAGAGACAATTTAGTGGTGCAGAACTTTTTCAGGAGGGTGGGGAGCGGCTGCAGATGGGTCTGGGGTGACTTTGCAGGGGAAAGGCTGCATGTACCCATCCCAGCGCTCTTCATTTTCACCATCGCAGCCGTTTAAATGTTAAAATCCATCCCAAGCCTTCCCGCAGCGGATGCCCCCCTGACCTCGCCTTGCCTGGACCGGTGCGACGTGCTCCTCAACCCCATAAAAAATTCCTCTGCTGCCAAACCCACCTTTTCCCGCAGCCACGGCCAGGTTTGTGCCCCGAGCGACGGGGAAGGCTTGCCACCGGTGAGAGGTTTAATTTGCTCCCTCTATCCTGAGCTGTGGTGGTTATAGCTGTTCTCCAGCAGCTCTCCGGCTGCTTTTCCCCCCTCGATCCACCTCGCACGAGGGAATTGGGGCCAGATCCTGGCGCTGCTGTGCTCGGTGCTGGTGAGGAGCCGTGCACGGGGGCTGCAAAATCCCTCCCGCGCGGGAGCTGGGGGCTGCGCAGAGATGCAGGAGGGTTTAATTCTCGCAGGGTGGGAATGCTGACCGAGAGCTGCTGAGCCAGCATCTTTGTGGGCTTCCAGCCTGGGCAAAGGGGTTCCTCAGCTTGGCTGGGGATCGGTGGGGTTGGAGGAGGATGGTGATGGTTCAACAGGCGGGGTGGGATGTTGAGTGGGAGGAATCGAAGCCCTCTCCAGCCACGGGCGCCGCCAAGTCGTGTCACCTCCCCAGATAACCCCGACGGACACACAGACAAGGGGAAAAACCCCACAAACACAACCGGGATGGAAACCACTTCGCAGCCACCGGCTTCACCAAAGGGGCTCCGCCACGGCGGCAGCTCCCCCCCGGGGCACGGCGATGCCCCATCCCGCTCCCCCCGGGGCGCAGGGATGGAGCCGGCTCTCCCGGGGGGGGGGGGGGGGGGTGACTCACACACTTGCTCCATCCCCCGGTGCACGAAGGTTTCTTGGGAAACGGTTGCAAAATCCCGCCGGCGTGGCGATGCGCCGGGTGGGGGGCGGCGTGGCCCCCCGCTTTCCGCCCCTCCCCGCTGGCTTGGCAGGGGCAGAATGGGTTTAAAACGGGAAGGAAAGGGCTCAAACCCGGGACACAGGATGGCTGAGGGGAGGTCGCTGCAGGGTTTTGCACCGTTGTCTTTGGGGGCAGCTTCTCCCCCCCCCCCCTGCTCTGGGGATTCTCTGTTGCCTACTACAGGGTTGAGCTCACCCCACAGCCCATCCCCGGGGGGCTCGGTGTGGGTTTCCCCCTCCCCATCCCTTCCACACATCCGTCAGCTGGAGCAATCCTGCACCCAGCACCTTCCTCGGGCGTCCAACAGCCAAGCTGGGGGGCAACGGGCGATGCCCAGCCCGCAATTAGGCAATTAGGAGGTGGCAATTAACACAAGGGGGGGGGAAAGGCGAGCCAGGAAGCCTCCCTCTCCCTGGCATTTTGCTCCTGGGAAGGAGAGAAGAAATGATCCATAAAGTTTCCATCGGCGACGCACGGGAGAGCAGCTCCGATGCCGCCGGCGTGCGGGAGGCGTCTGCCTCCGGAGAACGTGAGGCTGGTGGAAATATTTCATTCTGCTGTAAACTTTATTCTGATTGTTTGGGCAATGATGAGGGGAAGGAATTCAGTTTTCCACTAAGCTCCCGCATTTATGGCAGCGGGAAAAAAAAAAAAACAACCCACCAGCGTTTGCACAGGAGCAGGTTTATTAAATCAATGTTGACATAAATGAGGTGGTTTCGCTTGCTCCTGTCCCGGAGCTGGTGGGGCTGGGAGTGGTGGGAGGAAAGAGCTGGTTGGACTTTTTTTTTTCCCCCAAAATTTCGAGGTTTAGAAACACCCGAGATGTT
Source organism: Leptosomus discolor (assembly GCF_034619465.1). Lineage (NCBI taxonomy): Eukaryota > Metazoa > Chordata > Aves > Leptosomiformes > Leptosomidae > Leptosomus > Leptosomus discolor. The sequence continues at coordinate 2,050,482 of NC_141417.1, forward strand.
GCATCACATCGGGGCTGGGGTGCTGGGGGCGATGCTGGGCTGAACCGGCTGCTGCGCTGGGGCTTTGGAGCTGTAAAACTGGGGGAAAAATCAGGAATAAAGATGTCAGGACAGTCGCGGGGGGGGGGGTCATAAAGGAGACGGAGCAAAGATCAAGCGCCCGGCGCTGCCGTCAGGAGGCCAGAGACCCCACAGGGCTGTTTTGGGGGGGAATTGGGCTTTTTCCGTAGTTTTTTCCCCACGACGGGGGTGTCCCCGGGGTGCAGAGCTTGGGGTGAGGGGGCTGAGACCCCCGGAGTGACCCCCCCCCCCCAGGGAGCAGGGAGTGAGTTGGCGCCTGGTGAGGCTGCAGCAAAGGACGGAGGCTCGTGCATGTGCACGGCCTCGCACGTTTTGCACGAGCGCGCACGGGCTTGCACAGCCTCGTACCAGCGCGCACGGCCTCACGTTACCGTGCCACCTTGCACGAGCACGCACGGGTGTGCACGAGCACGCACGGCCCCGCACAAGCACACACGGCCCTGCACAAGCACGCACAGCCTTGCACAAGCTTGCACAAGCACGCACAGCCTTGCAGGGCCTTGCACAAGCTCACGCGAGCGTGCACAAACAGGAGGCCCTGCACAGCCTCGCACGAGCCTGCACGGCCGTGCACAAGCACGCGTGACCTTGCACGAGCATGCACAATATGCACTGCCTGGCACAAGCACGTGCAGCCTTGCACGAGCGTGCACAAACGGGCACAGCACTGCACGGCCTCACACGGGCAGGCACAGCCTCGCGTGAGCTTGCACAAACATGCACAAGTGCACACGAGCTCGCACGAGCATGCACGGCCTTGCACCAGCACACGTGGCCTTGCACCATCACACCCACAAGTGCCCACAGCCTTGCACAAACACCCGTGGCCTTGCATGAGCTTGCACAGGTACACTCAAGCCCTCATACTGGTGTGGGAAAGCTCTAAACTGCGAGGGGTGCCCTCATATTGGGGGGGGGGGTCCATACTGGGAGGGGTGCCCTCATACTGGTGGGGGGGGGTTCCATGCTGGGAGGGGTGCCCTCATACTGGTGAGAGGGGGGGGTCCATACAGGGATGGATGCCCTCATAGTGGTATAGCGGAGCTCCATACTGGGACAGGTGCCCTACTATTGGTCTGGGAGGGCTCCATACTGGGATGAGAGCCCCTCATACTGGTGTGGAAAGACTCCACACTGGGTCGGGTGCCCCTACACTGGGGGGGGGGGGGGGGGGGGGGGGGGCATACTGTGATGGAGGCGATCCTACTGGTGTGGGAAGGTTCCATACTGGGTCTAACACCCTTATACTGGTCTAGACTGGGAGATCCATACTTGCCCCGCCAACCCCTCACTGGTTCCTCCTCTCCCACGCATGCGCGCTCGGCACCGGTGTCAGCTCCATACATACGCATGCGCGGCTAGGGCGGCGATCGCCCTGCAGCGCGCATGCGCGCGAAGACACGCCCTCCTCCGCTTACCCACCCCCGCCCCGCCCACGAGGACCCCCCGCGTAGCTCCGGCGCTTGCGCAGTACCGGACACGCCCCTCAGGTTCACCAAAAGGGTGGGGCCGTGGGCACCGCCCCGCTGCGGTTCGGCGCGTGCGCGCTGAGCGCGAGGCACGCCCGGGCGGGGCTTTTCGTCACGGTGAGGCGGTGCCTCCCGGAGCCCCTCCCATTGCCCCCCTCCTCGAGGGTGGGGCGGCCCCGCGGTGACGTAACGCCCCGCCCTATGCCCGCCCGGGCGGGGCCTTAGCGAGGGGGCGGGCTTTGCGGAACCCCGCCCTCTCCACCCCGCCTTCCGCTCTGTGCGCCTGCGCCGGCCAGCGGAGGGGGTGGGCTGAGGGCTGCGCTCCGCCCACCGCCGCCTCGCGGCGTTGTCATAGAGACGGCGGCTGCGCGGGAGGGGGGTGAGGCGGCGGCGGCGGGTCTGAGGGGCTGCGCTGGGCCTGGGCCTTGAGGGGGGGGGGGGCTTTTGGGGGTGTCCCCTCGTCGGGGGGTGTCCGTGGGGGGGGGGTGTCCATCGGGGGTGCTGGGGAGAAGTCCCTGGGGGGTCGTTTGGGGGAGGGGGAAGCGTTTCTTTCTGAGGGGTCGTGGGTTTCTGTATGGGGGGTGTTTTGGCGGGGGGCGGCGGTGAGTCCCTATGGGGGGGGGGGTGTGTCGGGGAGGGAGGGGCTGTTGTACCTCTTTTTTGAGGGAGGTGGGTGCCTAAAAAGGCCTGGCTCTGGGGAGGAAGGGTGTGCCTGTCCTTTGGGGGGGTGTAGGTCTGTCTCTGTGGAGGTTCCTGGCTTCTGGGGGAGGGGTGTTGGGAGGGAGGGGGCTGCCTCTCTGTTTTGAGGGGCTGTCTGGAAGTGAGCCCTCCATTGAGGTCTCCCCCCTTTTTTTTTTTTTTTTGCAGGGTCTCCCTTTTTTGCAGGGTGCTGTGGAAGTCATCCCTGGGGGGGGAGGCTCTCTGTTGTGGGTGTTGGGCCCCTCAGTTTGTCTCCATGTTTCTCTAAGGAGCCTTGGGGCTGGGGGCGGGGGGGGGAAGGTCGTTCCCTTCATGCCTGTGGTTCGGGTTTCCTTGCTGAACCTTCCTGAAAACCCCCCTCCTGACCAGAGCTGCTCTTGCTGCCCCTGTCGCAGGTTCGGTGCCTTTTCCCCAGCAGCTGCGATGGGTTCTGTGCTTTCCCTCTCCGTTAACAACGCTGCCTCGAGGCAGAGGAAGAAGGCTGAGGACGACGACGACGATGATTTACTCAACAGCCGAGACCGTGTGGAAGACATTGCCAAGTTTCCCTACGTGGAATTCACAGGTCAGGACAGCATCACCTGCCCCACTTGCCAAGGCACCGGCTGCATCCCCACAGGTGACTGACGGCTCCTCCCGGGCTTAAACGGATTTCCCTGAGCGACTTTGCCGGCGTGTGGCACCGGTTACCGGGTCCCTTTTTTGCTTTCCAGAGCAGGTGAATGAGCTGGTGGCTCTGATACCCTACAGCGACCAACGGCTTCGTCCGCAGCGAACGTAAGTGTGTAGTAACAGCGTAGTTACATCCCTTTTAAACAGGGCTCCCTTTGTCTCACTGCCACAAGTAAGCGCTTCACCCGGCCCACGGCCTGTCCTCCATCCAGTGGTTTGTTTTCATCCCAGTTTGCCAACAAACACAGTTTAAAGTGTGACTTTAAATACTTCCTGTGAAATCCCGCTGTGGGGTGACCGGGGAAACAATGATCCTACTCACACGCTTCATCTCCGCGCCTTTTACTGAAGCTTTTAGAAAGAAACTGCCTCGCCAACAGCAAAAAGACTCCATTGTGGAAACGTTGGGGGCAAAAATGATTCTTTGGTTACTCATTCCTGAACAACAAACTGTTTAAAGGGTGACGGTGCTGAGCAATTTTGGATCTTGAAAACGTTAGAGCAGCGGTTCTGAGTCTTTTTCCAGGGAAGAACAAATACGTGGTGGTTGGTGGCGGGGTTGGGTTTCGCCTACGAAGTCTCTCGCAGGTGCTGCGGTAGGGCAGAGGAGGTGACCCCTTCCCCACCTCTTCCAGGAAGCTCTACGTCCTGCTCTCGGTGCTGCTCTGCCTCCTGCTCTCGGGGCTGGGGGTTTTCTTCCTCTTCCCCCACTCCGTCTCGGTGGACGACGACGGTATTAAGGTGGTGCAGGTTTGGTTCGACAAGAAGAACTCCGTCGTCGTCCTGGCCATCACGGTAACGTTTTCCCGTGCCTTTTTCCCCGAGGGAACGGCGCCGAGCCGCGGGTCGCCACGACTCAACGTCCTCCCTCTCTCCGCCCAGGCCACCTTACGGATCAGGAACTCCAACTTCTACTCGGTGACGGTGACCAGCCTGACGAGCCAGGTGCAGTACATGAACACCGTGGTGGGCACCCAGCAGATCACCAACGTCTCCAGCATCCAGCCCCGGAGTGACAAACTGGTATTTGGCTTTTGTGGCACTTCACGAGACCAAAACCCGCAGGCTGACAGCCTGGCTTAAAGCTCGGCTGGGCAGAACAGTCTTGTGGCTGGAGTAACCTGGCCTTTAGGCCCAGCAGCTGAAATGAGTAGGAAAGACCCCAAAAGGGGGGGATTTAAGCTGCAGGTGAAGGTATTTTTTCTTTTTTTTTCCAGGTGAACTTCACTGTGAAGGCAGAGCTGGGCGGCCCCTTCTCCTACGTGTAGTAAGAGTTTGCTGCTCTCGGGGTACAGCTGGGGAAGAGGGTGGGTTTAGTGAGCGCTCTGGCAATGACTTGTTGTCCGTGACCTTCCTGGAAAGTGACTGTTTGCTAGAAATGACTTGAAAGGCCCCTTTGTCGGGATGACGTGGGGTTTGGGGCCGCGTCTCGAGTTGAATTGGCACCAGTGTCGTCGGAGGATACTGGGAAACGCCGGTTTGGCTGCCACCCTCCCCCGTCCTGTGCTGACCTATTGCTCCGCTTTTGGTCTCTTCCAGCTTCTTCTGCACATTTCCCAAGGTGAAGGTGCACAACATCGTCATCTTCATGAGGTGGGTGCTCCTCTGCTCCGCTCCCGCCTCGAAAGGGAATTGCTGCCGCAGCGATTCCAGGATACACGGAGAAAATCCCCCCCCCCACCTTGGCCAACGCCCCAGCCTGGTTCCCTGGGTCAGCTTTTCATCCAGGCTGGTTGACACAGTGGGGGGAAATCTCGGAGAGAGAGGAGAAGACACCGGCTGGCTCCAGGCTGGCTCCGTGTGGCCCTGCCCGCCGCAATCTCGGGCAAAACCCGAGAGGATCCGCAGCTCTCGAGGGCGGGGGAGGAAGAAGAGTTGTGTCATGAGCATCCAACCCACTGGGGCTTTCCCCTTTCGATGGAGGGATGGCTCTTGTGGGTGCTGACCCTTCCTAAATTCCTTGGGTTTTTTTTTCCCCCCCCTCCCAGGACGTCGGTGAAGCTCTCGTACATCGGCCACGTGACACAGAGCGCGCTGGAAACCTTCCGCTACGTGGACTGCAGCACCAACTCCACGGCTGCCCGGGAAGCGCCGCCTCCGCCGGCGCCTTCGCCGCGCGGCGCAGCCCGGAGCGAACCCTGAGGGTGCAGGGGGTGGTTTGCTGCGGGCGGAGGGATTTCTAGAAGGGACCAGGGTGGACTTTCCAATGGAAGTGGAGGGATCCCGGGTGACTTTGGGGGGGATATTGGAAAGCTCCGGGTCCCTCTCGCGCTCTTCCACGCGCGGTTGGGCACAAAAACCCCCTCGGGGTGTTGATTTCGTGCTCAAAACCACGTCCCTTCCCAAAGTTGGGCTCGTGCTGGGCCTCACCTTCCTCTTGGGTTCTGAAGAACTGGGTTTTAGTGGGGGAAACCGGACTCTGGGTCCGAAGAGCCCGGAGATTTTGAGGTTTTTTGGCAAGTTTTTTTTGCAGCTGTTTGGAAGCTTAGCGCCGCGTTGGGGTCCCTTCAGGGTCAACGGATCGCTTGGGGGCGATGAATTTCCTCCACTTTTTGCTGGGCGGCAGCGGCTCGCTGGCTGTTTTCGAAGCAAAGCTTGAGGGAATGGGATGGATCTGGTGGGGACGAGGCTCCCACGCGGGTAACTGGCGCCAGGAGGAGGCGAAGGAATCGCCCCCTTGGAAACCCGCCTCTCCCTGTCCCCTGTTTGCTGGCGGCTGAGGCCACCTACAGCAAAGCGCCGCCAAAACACCGCGGCCTGCACGAAGGCGGCCTCAGTAAGTGGCTCTGCTGGGGACAGCGAAGGGTTTGTGTGAATTAGACCTTCCTCCTCCTCCTCCTCCACGCAGGGCTCTGACCCTCTTCCCCCCCGTTCAGCAGCTGCGGCGTCTCTGGGGTCTGAAACGGGGGGAGCTCGCAGCCCCGTGTTGCTTTGTGCTCCTGTTTGCCGCCAGCAAGGGAGGGTTGAAACTCCGTTTTGTGGGAATTTGGGGGTTCAAGGAAGGGCTGACCTCCCCGGAGCCACCCGTTCCCCCACGGGTGGCATCAGCTGCTTCCTTAAAGTGAAGAAATGTGGAAGCTCCGCTCGGAGGATTTCATCCCGCTTCTGTAGGGTTTTCTGGCACTTGAGCTGCCCTCGTTTCCCCTCTGCCTCCCCCTGCCCCTTCCTCTGGAAAGAAAGAGAAGGGGGGGGGGGGGGGGGGTGGAAACAAAGCGCAGGTCAAGGCCGCAAGGGAGCGGGATCGTGGGGGTTCTCGCTGAAGGAGCCTTGATTTTTTTGGGGGGCGAGTGTGAAATAAAAGAGCACACCTCGGGTTTGGTTTTTCTTAACAAGGGCGTTTCTCCCTAGTTGGGGTTTCTAGAGTTGAATTCTTCTTCTTAAAGCTGAGCTGTGCGGGATGGGGCAGTGTCCTGGGCCTGAAGAAAAGCTCCGGCTTTCCCCGGGGGAAATCCAGCTTTATCCTGGACCTGGTGCTCTGTTGGGACGGGCATCGTGTCGTGGACCTCCCTGACTGGAGGTACCTAATCTCTTGCTGATGATTTTTTTTTGGGGGGGGGAATGAAGGCCAAGAAGCTCAACCAGGGAGCGGCAAAGCACCCCCACCCAGTGACCGGAGTCACCGACCCCGCTTCAGTGGCCGTCACCCTGCGCCATCCCCGGTGATCTCGATCACGAGCTTCTCACAAGACTCTTGTAAACCCCCCCCCCCCCCCCCCCGATTGATGATGAGTCAAACTTTCTCTTTTTGAGGAAGATGAAGAAATCACAAACTTTGCCCTTTAGCCAGCCCCTTCCCCCTGCCCCCCCCCCCAGCAGCCTGGTGGGGCTCAGTCCCGGCCGCTTTGGTTCCCCCTCGCGGGGTGACGCAGCCTCCCCCCTCCCCAACGTGGCCTTTCCTCTTGTGTCTGCAGCCCCAGGGCCACCCCGCGCTCTCCTGCCCCCCAGGGCCAGGTCTTAAAAGCATCCTGCAGCGGGGGTTGGCTTTAAACTGGGCGATTTTGGGGGGACAGGAACCCAAAACCTGCTGCTTGGCCGAGCAGAAGGGCTTCACCCCCGGTGAGCTGCGTGGCGGCACCGACAGCCAGGGGTGCCCTCCGGGTCATGTGGCAAAGCACTTGGCCTTTTAAAGGGTGTTTTTTATTTTGAAAATCCTTCTTAATCCTCCAATCCTTCTTAATGAATTTCTTCTGCCAATGTTTTTTAAAGCTCCCAGCCCCGCGGCGGCTGCCTCAGGTGCCTGAGCAGGAGCGGTTGCTGCTGCGTTGCCAGCTGTGAGTGTCTAAAATTGAGATGAGGGCCCCCAAGTAGCATTTTTAAAAGGATTTTAGGGTGGGGTTTGGGGTTTTTTTTTTTTTAATCCTTTAAAGTCAGAATTTCTCCTACTGAAAAACGGCAGCGCCCATGCCATCACCAGGCGCGAAAAAGCTGAGCTTTTCGCAAAAAGCTGAGGTTTTCGCAAAAACGCTGCCGTGAAGCTCGGAAACTCCCCTCAGCAGCTGCCTGTTACGCCCCACACGTAAAGCTCCGGCGTGTCTGGGGGGTCAGTGGGCTGATTTTCTTTAAGATAGTTAAAAAAAATTCAACTACCGAGGCTTTTCCTCTCGTTAGCCAGGCTGTTTAGGAGAATTTACACACGTAACTCTTTATGAAACCATAAAGGTGCAGCTGCTTTACGAAGCAGCCGTTACTTATTTATTATTTATTGCAAAATACAGCCTGGAATGATATTTTTATGTGCACGAAATGGGACAATTCCGTGGGGAAGGAGGCTTAGAGGGCACCCCCTGGCCACGGTCATACTGATTTGCCTGAGGATCGGTCTCAGCATCCCCCCCTCCCCGCTGGTTTGACTGGTTTCCTTTGGTGCCCATCCCAGTTGTGTTTAGGGGTGCTGTGGAACAAGAGACCCCTTAACAGAAACCTCACGGCTGCTGTGTTGGCTCGTGGAGGGGTTCTTTGTGATTTATTTTTCCCCCTCCTTTTTTGTTTGGCTTTTTTGGGGGCTTCCTTGTAATTTCTTTTCCCCCTCCTTTTTTTTTTGGCTTTTTTGGGGGGTTCCTTGTAATTTCTTTTCCCCCTCCTTTTTTTTTTGGCTTTTTTGGGGGGTTCCTTGTAATTTCTTTTCCCCCTCCTTTTTTTTTGGGGGGGCTTCCTTGTAATTTCTTTTCCCCCTCCTTTTTTTGGGGGGGGCTTCCTTGTAATTTCTTTTCCCCCTCCTTTTTTTTTTTTGGCTTTTTGGGGGGATTCTTTGTGATTTATTTTTCCCCCTCCTCTTTTTTTTGGCTTTTTTGGGGGGGTTCCTTGTAATTTCTTTTCCCCCTCCTTTTTTTTGGGGGGGGGCTTCCTTGTAATTTCTTTTCCCCCTCCTTTTTTTTTTTTGGCTTTTTGGGGGGTTCCTTGTAATTTCTTTTCCCCCTCCTTTTTTTTTTTTTGGCTTTTTGGGGGGTTCCTTGTAATTTCTTTTCCCCCTCCTTTTTTTTTTTTGGCTTTTTTGGGGGGTTCCTTGTAATTTCTTTTACCCCTCCTTTTTTTGGGGGGGTTCCTTGTAATTTCTTTTCCCCCTCCTTTTTTTTTTTGGCTTTTTGGGGGGTTTCTTTGTGATTTATTTTCCCCCCTCCTCTTTTTTTTTGCTTTTTTGGGGGGTTCCTTGTAATTTCTTTTCCCCCTCCTTTTTTTGGGGGGGAGGCTTCCTTGTAATTTCTTTTCCCCCTCCTTTTTTTTTTTTTGGCTTTTTGGGGGGTTTCTTTGTGATTTATTTTTCCCCCTCCTTTTTCTTTTTGGCTTTTTTGGGGGGGTTCCTTTGTGATTTATCTTTCCCCCTCCTTTTTTTTTTTTTTTGGCTTTTTGGGGGATTTCTTCGTGATTCCCCCCCCCCCCTTAGCGTGATGTAGCCTCAACCCAGCAAAACCAGCCATTTGCCCCAAAATCTTCCTTTATCGGGGCTGAGAAAGGAGTTAGTCCACAGCAAACCCCCCCCGGCGAGCGCCACAAACAAAGCCCAGACCCGCTTGTACTTTCCACCAAAAGTTTTTTTTTCTTTTTTTTTTATATCAACTGATGTTAAAAAATACAGACTTGTTTTACAAGAATAGCACCATTCATTATTATTTTTTTTTTTTCCTTTTGCCGTATTATACATTAGCACTCCTGCTGGTGATACACAGGGGGAGGGCCGGGGGCCGGGAGGGGATTCGTGATACCCGGATTTGCGAGATCCCTCGCGCAGGGAAGGGCCGTCGTACCTGCCAGTTAAGATTCCCACCTCCACCTGACCTAAAAAATAGGTCTTACAGGAAGAGAATAAATAAATAAGACCGTGGGGGTTGTTTTATGTCGCAGCCTGCCCGGCCGGCGTTGGAAAGAGGCAGTGGTCCCCGACGGAAGGGCGTGCAGCGAGGGGGTCGTGGCAGCCGTTCAGTGCAGAAGTCGTACGAGCCATTGGGAAGCCCTCGGGGTGAGGGGGTGGGTTTGGGGGTGGATTTTGAGTGTTCTTTTCTGGGTTTGGGCTGGATTTTTAAAAAACAAACCAAAACAACCAAACAAACCGAAACAAAAAAACCCCAACAAACAACAACAAACAAACAAACACACAAATAAAACAATTCTTTTTACAAGAAGCAGACCGGGCCAACATCCACGCCAAACTCCTGATCGGCTCCACCAATGTCCATAGGTGCAATATCTACAATGGGCAGGCGGGAGGTCTTCTGCGACCGGTACTCGATGACTGTCTTGCCCCACTTGCCGGTGTGTTTCTGGGGAGAAAACGAGGAGGAAGGCGGCTGTTAGATGCCCCTGAGCCCTCCAAACCAACGGCAGCCCCGTGGCTTTGAACCCCAACTCGTCGTCTACGTCTTTCTCTCGCGGGTGCCCCCGGACTTACCGTGCAACCGTCCTCCAAGACGCTGTAGGTGAACCTGCTGTTGCCCTCGGCTCTGATCTCCACGTCGTTGGAGCCCTGGATGAGGATGGCTTTCTTCAGGTTGCCCGTCTCCTCGTCCATGTAGGCGATGCTGTTCTTGCAGTGGTACGTGACGTTCTGGGAGCCTTCGGTGGAGAGGAGGCGGAGGAAGGTCATCTGGATGTTGGCGGTGTTGGGAGCCAGGTCCTCATCGCCGTAGCTAAACTGGAGGGAGGAGGCGAGACGTTAAAGCCTGCGGGTGTCACAACCACCCTGCTTTCGGCCACCTTTCACTTCCATATGCGCCCAGGTGAGTCCAAAAACCCAAGCCCAACAGCCCCAACTCCCAGCTTTCAGTACAGCCCTCCAGAACAGCCATTCCTCGTATGACATCCACCAACACAATCCCATGGAAGGACATCCCAAACTTCCTCCTCCAGAACAGCCAGTCCCTCGTACAACATCCACCAACACAACCCCAAGGAAGGACATCCCAACCTTCCTCCTCCAGAACAGCCAGTCCTTCATACGACATCCACCAACACAACCCCAAGGAAGGACATCCCAACCTTCCTCCTCCAGAACAGCCAGTCCCTTGTATGACATCCACCAACATATCCCCATGGAAGGACATCCCAACCTTCCTCCTCCAGAACAGCCAGTCCCTCGTATGACATCCACCAACACAACCCCAAGGAAGGACATCCCAACCTTCCTCCTCCAGAACAGCCAGTCCCTTGTATGACATCCACCAACACAACCCCAAGGAAGGACATCCCAACCTTCCTCCTCCAGAACAGCCAGTCCTTCATACGACATCCACCAACACAACCCCAAGGAAGGACATCCCAACCCTCCAACCTTCCCCTGCTCAACCTCCCTTCCCACTCCCGCTGTGCAGCCCCAGCCCAGGGGGACGCTTACGTGGAAACCGCCGTTAATGGTCTCTGCGAACCAGACGTGCTTCTTGTCTTTGGTCTTGCTGGTCCACCAGTTCTTCTTGGGGATGCTGCTGGGGTTGGGGTAGACGCAGGTCTCGCCCGTCTCCATGTTGCAGAAAACTTTGATGGCGTCCAAAGTGCAGCCCTGGTTCGGGTCGATCCAGTAATCTCCTGCAGCGAGGAGGGCAAACGGTGAACGTGAGGTTTTGGAGGTCAGAGCCAAGAGCATCGTGGACCTCGCTGCCCTCTTGGGGGCTGGGCGAGAGGGGAGAAGGCAGGGATGGAGGCTCTTACCGCTCTTCCACTCGGGGTGGCAAAGCTTGATGTCGCGGCAGGTCCTGGCCGGGTTCTTCTTGGAGCCCTCGGGGCTGCGGATGCTCTCGATCTGGTTGTTGAGGGCCTTGAGCGTGGCGTCCACCTCGACGTCGTGCTGCCGCAGGCTGCCGGCGGCCTCGTCCGCCCGCATGTAGCGGATGGGGTCGGGACCCTTCTCCGGCTGACCCAGGCCGGCGAAAGCCGACATGTCGATGCCGGTGCCCGGAGGGCCGGGAGGACCAGGGGGACCTGGGTTGCCGGGAGGACCCTACGGGAGCGAGAAGATACGATCCTGACGGGCTGCTCCGTGAGCTGGACCCCTCGCTTTTCCTGCCACCGCCGGCCGTTTTACTCACCGCAGGACCCGGTTCGCCGCTTCGTCCGCGGGGGCCGGGGGGACCGATGGGGCCGGGCATGCCGTTGGAGCCGTCTTTGCCGGAGGGGCCGACGGGGCCGGGGGGACCCTAGGAGAGAGCCCCAAATGGGGGGGTCAGGTCATTGCAAGAAGGCAGGGAAGGTGCTGGGGAGCTCCAGCGAGCGGGGCAGGCGACCTGGGGATGCTCGAGGATGGAGGTGCCTCCTTTTCCTCTCATCTCCCCCAACACCACGGGGCAGGACTTACCCTGGGACCGGAGGGACCCGCGGGACCAGCAGCACCTTGGTCTCCAGAAGGACCCTGAGGAAGAAGCGGGGGTGGATGGTCACAGCTCCACGGCCAGCACCGGGGGGGACACGTTCAGCCCTAGCAGAGCCCTTCCACGGGCTCGGGGCTCTGTCGGTGGCCGCAGCCACCCCGAAGGAGCCACATCCAACTCCGGGGTGAGATAGGGGACAGGGAGGACAACACTGAGTGCTGGTGTCCCAAAAAAACCCACTTACGGGTGGTCCAGGAAGACCCTGCAGCCCGGTGAAGCCGCGGTGGCCCTTCAGCCCTCTCTCTCCAGCCTCTCCCGTCTCACCTTTGTCACCACGAGGCCCTTGGGGACCCTGGAAGGGGAGAAAGGGACGTGTCAGGCTCAAGGTAGCAGAACCCCCACCCAAAGCACCCCAGGACCCCCGGCATCGCACGCAGGGGGCCCCGACGGGCCCGGCGTCACTCACCGGCATGCCTCGAGCGCCAGCAGGCCCGGAGGGACCCATGGGACCTTGGGCACCCTGGGGACAGAAAAAGAGGGGAGTCAAAAGGGGCTCGGAGCACGGGATGCCAGGGGGTGCCCTGTGCCTTCGGGGGTGGCCGAACCAGCCCCGCTGCCCTGCTCCCAGCACCGGGAACGGCAGCTGCCGGCGCCGAACGGCATCGTTAAATACTCTCCGCCGGAGCAGCGGCGCCGAGTAACGATCCTTGTGGATCAAGACTCTGGCAGATCTTCCTCAGTTGAGCCTCCCGGCGCTTACAGCTCCCCCGGCAGCGCTTGGGCACAGGCGGAGCCGGAACCGGGCTCTTGGTGCTCGTGAATCCTTGGGAAGATGCTCGGAGCCACTAATGGCCCCCGCCTGGCTCTCCTAATTACTCCGAGCAGCTAATTGCTCCTGGGAGGGGGCACTGCTATTTCATTTATCTGCTCTCAGGGGTGGTTTCCATCTCTCTTAACAAGATCTCAACCCCAACGAGCCGTTTCCCTCGCCACCGTGCCGGCACTCACCGTCTCGCCTCTGTCTCCTTGTTTGCCGGTGGGACCGACGGGGCCGGGAGCGCCGGGGGCACCGGGAGCACCGGGGGCACCTACAGGACCGGTCTCACCGCGATCACCCTGCACGGAGACGAGGAGACGGTCAGACCCGTGGGATTGCCGGCCCGATGAGAGGGCACACGGATAAGCGCCGGGGGAAGCGCGCGGGTGAGCTCACCTTCACGCCGGCTGCGCCGTCTCTGCCCGGGGGTCCGTCAGAGCCGGGGTTACCCTGGGAGAAGAAGAGGAGAAATTAAGCCTTGACCCCGGGATGGAGTAAAACACGCGCAAACTCCTCGTTCAAAGCAAAAAATACCGGCAAAAACGTGCCGGCGATGGCCAGGAGCCGAGTTACGGCGCAGGGCTGTCCGGCTGCGGGGCCAGCGATGTCCGGCGTCGCCATTGGGGTTACACCAGGACGATCCCGAGCCCGGCATGGATGGAAGAACCGCCCCGCTTCGCCCCCTCCCCGCCCGCCGCGGTGCCGCCTACCTCGCGCCCAGGTTCGCCGGCAGGACCCGTCAGACCGGGGGGACCCACGGGGCCGGGGGGGCCTCGGTCACCCGCAGAGCCGGGTGCTCCTTGTTTTCCGGGTTCGCCCTAAACGAAGGGGAAAGAAAAGACAACGCGGGTGAGCGGGAGACCCCAGCGCAGCCCTTCCCCCAGCCATCGCCTCCTTTTGGGGCTGCCAGACCCCTCTGCCCAAAGAAGCACCGGTTCTTGCCCAGCCCCGATGCCACCGGTAGCTCCCGGCAGCTTTGCAAAACCCCAAACCACAGGACTGGGGTCCCTGGGGTGCTCGAGCGGCACCCGAGGGGGCTGGTGGCCCCGTGACCATCTCGTTGCAGCCCCCCCCCTCCCCGGGGCTTCAGCAGCCTCTGAGCTTCTGCGCAGGCTTCAAACCACCCGAATTCCCGGTGCTGAGGTCGGGAAAGCCAAGCTCGGCCGCTCCGGCAGCTCTCGGCGGGGATGGTGCCACCGCAGGAGGGTGGCAGGAGCTGAGCCCGGGGCGGGTGACGACTCACCGATGGCCCCGGCAGCCCTGGGAAGCCTCTTTCCCCGCGCTGTCCGGGAAGACCGACGATGCCGCGCTGTCCTGCCAAACCTTGGGGACCGGGGGGACCATCGGGACCCTGTGGGGGGGCAGAGGGTGGGGATCAGACCCGGTGGGGTGGTGGCACAGCCCCGAATGAGCACGGAGGGACGTGTGTCCCCCCCCCACCCCCCAAAATAAAACCTACCGCAGGGCCGTCCTCGCCGGGTTCGCCTTTCTCACCAGGGGGACCAGCGGGGCCTTGGAGACCGGGGTCACCGGCACGGCCCGGGGGTCCGGCATCACCACGAGCACCCTTGGGACCATCTTTGCCAGCAGAGCCGGGGGGACCGGGTGGGCCTGGGTTACCCTGCGAGGGGAGAAGACGGGGTTCGTGCAGACGGAGGCGGCTTTTCCACCTTCATCGCCCGCATCCTGGCGTCGCTGGGGGCTTGAAGACCCTCGGAAAAGCCCCTTTTTATGGGCAGATGAGCCGCCTGGTGTCACCCAGGGGCTGTTGAGGTTGGGGACCCTCCGCTACTTGGCCCCTGGCATGGAGCAAGCAGCATCTCCCGAGCCCCCGAACCCCAGGGGGGAGCGATCCCGGCTGCCCCCCAAGCGATCCCGGCTGCCCCCCTGAGTGATCCCGGCTGCCCCCCCGACTCACGTTAGGGCCGGGTGGTCCAACACGGCCGGCGGCGCCGGGGAATCCGGTGGCTCCCTGGGGAGGAAGAGGAGAAAGGCAGCTCAGGTGCTGCCCCGCGCTCCCCCCAGCCACCCCCTCCTGCTGCCCCCCGTCCCCCCCTCCATACTCACAGGGGGGCCCTGAGCACCCCGGGCTCCTTTGGGACCAGTTACACCAGTTGGACCCTGGGAAGAGGAGGAAAACAGGTTAGAAACACACCAGAGAGGGGGGGCTGCAACATGCCCCAAGGATACGGACCCCCGCGGGGTTTGCCCCCCATTTTGGGGTGCCCTGGCTGTACCCACCTGTGGGCCAGGTGCGCCGGAGGGACCTTGGGGACCGGGAGCACCGGCGTCACCCTTCTGCCCGGGCTCTCCTTGTTCGCCTTTGGCACCGGCTTGCCCATCAGCGCCCTGCGGGGAAGCAGCCGCCGTGAGCGAGTTGAGCCGACGCTGGACCCGTGCCGGGGGGAACGGGGCCAAATACTCACCGGGGGGCCGGCAAATCCGGCGGGACCAGGGGCACCGGGCTCACCGCGCTCACCCTGCGGTGGAGAGTTGGGAGTTAAGTGGTGGGGGACGGGGAGCGAGGGCGGCGGTGGCACCGCCAGCACCCGGGGGGCTGTGAGGGGCTGGCACTTACGGGGGCGCCGCGGGCACCGGCAGCGCCGGATGGACCGGGAGGGCCGGATTCACCCTGGGAAAGGAAAGATGGAGAGTTGGGAGGGGGTGGATGGCGTCTCCCTCGGTGGGGAGCAGCCGAGGGGCTACCCAGGGTCTCACCTTCTCGCCGTTGGGGCCAGCGGGGCCGGGGGGACCGATGGGACCTGTCAGACCCTACAGAGGAGAGACAGACGAGGGTGAAGCCACCACGAGCATCCCTCGCCGGCCACCCCGCTCCCGCCCTGTCCTCGTCCCACTTACGCGGGCTCCGTCCTTTCCGGGGGCTCCCTCGGGGCCCTTCTCTCCGACGTCTCCCTGCGGGGCAAGACGGAGGCAGCGTGAGCAGAGCTGAGACCTGGCGCCACTCAGGACACCTCCGGCCCCCGTCACTTACCCGGTCTCCCTTGGGACCCGCGATGCCGGCTGCTCCTCTCTCACCGGGCATTCCCTGCAGCCCCGGGGGACCCTGGGCGCCGTTGGGGCCGGCCGGGCCGGTTGCACCCTAAATCAGAGCGAAGGTGCGGTTATTGGGGGGCCAACACCCCACCCCCACCCCCCTCCCCCGCCACGGGCAAACCCCCAGCCTCGTGGCTCCGCCGGTGGCGCTGAGCCACCGAACCCCGACCCTCCTTGTCACCCACCTTGGGCCCGTCGGTGCCTGGTGTGCCGGGGAGCCCGCGGGGACCTTGCAGCCCTTGTGCGCCGGGAGAGCCGCGTTCACCGGGGAAGCCGCGTTCGCCCTGGGGTGAGGGGGGGAGTGGGGGCCAGCGTTAGGAAGAGGCCACGGGGCCACGGTGAGGGTCACAACGCCCTTTGCGTGGATGTCCCCAGGGACGGTGGGCACAGCATCCCTCCCGCACTGCCCCGAAGGGACTGGGATATACTGGGAGAAGAGGGGATGGCCTGTAGCAGAGACTGGGCTGCCAGGACCGGGGGAGCTGATGACCCTGGATGGGGGTGGCCAGGCTCCGCTGGCCCCCCTCAAGCCCCCCAAAATCTCCCATGGGATAGGGAGAGGTGTCCTGTCCCCACAGGGTGATACTTACTCTGGGACCGACGAGACCGGGGGCACCGGCTTCTCCAGGAACACCCTGCACCGGGGCGAGAAAAAAGAGTTGGGGGTCAGTCCCGGGGGTTTCTGGGGGTCCTGACCCCCCGCTATTTGCAGCCAGGGGACATTTGGAAGGAGGGAAAAACGGGGCCTCACCTGATCTCCGGGTTTGCCGCTCTCTCCGGGGGGACCTGGTGGCCCGGGCAGCCCCTGGGAGGGGAAAGCAGCAGCGTTAGCCCAGCGGCAGCAAGACCCCCCCCCGGGGGCTCGGGGTCACCCCCCGGGGGCTCGGGGTCACCCACCAGGTGCTCAGAGACCCCGGCACCCCAAACCCCACCCTGTGCTCACCTGGAAGCCGGAGGGACCGGGGGCTCCTTGCTCTCCCCTCTCGCCTGCAGGACCCTGTGGGGAGGATGGGGATGAAAGACCCCGAAACCCACCCCAAGATTTTGGGCAGAGCCAGGAATCACGGAGGGATCCTGAAAACCCCAAGCCCCAATACCAGGCGGGCTGGGGAGCGCAGAGGCTCCATCCCCAGCAGACCTGGCTTGGTCCTTGGCATAGATCTGGGGCGGGGGGGCTACAACCCCTCCCCCCCCCCCCCCCCCCCCGACCCATTTTTAGGTGGGTTTTGGCCCCGGGTGACACTCACGGCAGGTCCCGGGGGGCCGGCAGCTCCCGTCTCACCGTCCTTGCCGGGAAGACCCTACGGAGGAGAAAAACCATCGCTTGAGCTCCGGGCACCACGCTGCAGACACCGCTCCTGGCGCCCGTGCCTCAGTTTCCCCCTTGGGAAGCTGCAAATCCCTCAGGGAACTGCGATGCTGGAGCAACCCCAAGGTGTGGTTTTGGGGGGGGGCAGGGGCAGCGAGGGAAGGGAAACAACTCACCCGCAGCCCCGGGGCACCGGGGAGTCCTTTCTCACCGGCTTTTCCAGGCTCGCCCTAGGGGGAGGAGAGAGGTGACGGTGACGGGCTCCGCGCCCAGGCTGCGGCCCCGTTTTGGGTCGAAATCGGTCAATACTCACATTAGCACCTTTGGGACCGGGGAAACCCATGACGCCGGGCTGGCCGCGGGCACCCTGGGGGCCGGGGGGGCCGGGGCGGCCGTCCTCGCCGGGAGCACCCTGTGGGGAGGGGGACATCAGCAGGGACCGTGGGGGACCCCAATGTCCATCCTCCCCCCCCCCTCCCCGCCCTGGAGCATCACTTACGGTTGGGCCAACTTTGCCTTGAGGACCAGCATCGCCCGGGCGGCCGGTGAGACCCTGCGGTGGAGGGAAGGAATTGGGGGGCTGCGGCCACCGGCCCTGAGGTGGGGGCACACCGGGCACCCCGTCCTGCCCGGCTCCTGGCCGCTGCTCTGGGCCTGGGGCTCACACAGCGGGCACAAGGGTCTGCCTGACCCCGTGACCGTGGTGGCTAACCCTGGAGAGCATCTTCACTCACCCCAAAGAGCATCTCAACCCCAAAGAGCATCTTCGCCAACCTCAAATGCATCTTAACTAACCCCGTAATTAGCACCGAGAAAGTATCTTAACCCCAAGGAGTTGTTTATCCCCAAGGAGCAGCTTTGCTAACCCCAAATTGCATCTTCATTAACCCCAAATGCATGTTTGATAACCACAAAGAATGTCTTAACTAGCGAAACGCATCTTAACTAACCCCAAAGAGCATCTTCACTAAACCCGGAGAATTTCTTAATTAGCACCAAAGAGCAACCGAACCAACCCCAAAAGAGCATCTAGGCTAACCCCAAAAGCACCTTAACCAACCCCAAAAGCACCTTATCGACCCTAAAAGCACCTTATCGACCCTAAAAGCACCTTAATCAACCTCAAAAGCACTTCAACCAACCCCAAAAGCACCTTATTGACCCCCAAACCACCTTATTGATGCCAAAAGCACCTTCATCCACCCTAAAAGCACCTTAACCAACCCCAAAAGCACCTTATTGACGCCAAAAGCACCTTCATCCACCCTAAAAGCACCTTAACCAACCCCAAAAGCACCTTATTGACGCCAAAAGCACCTTCATCAACCCCAAAAGCACCTTATTGACCCCAAAACCACCTTATTGACGCCAAAAGCACCTTCATCAACCCCAAAAGCACCTTATTGACCCCAAAAGCACCCTACCAACCCCAAAGAGCCTCCTCGCTGACCCCAGCAGGTCCCATCACCATCCCCACATGGTCCTGCCTTGGCTGAGCCCCCCCCCACCGCAATGGGGAGCACCGCCCCTCCCCCCCCAGGCACACCCCCCCCATCCCGCTCTGTGGGGGTGCAGGATGTGGACCCCCCCCAGCTCTTACCCTGGCTCCGGGCAGCCCAGCCTCTCCGGGGCGCCCGGGGTCACCGGTGGCTCCCTTGGGACCTGCGAGGCCGGCGGGGCCACGCTCGCCTGGAGCACCCTGCGCGGGGCGGGGGGGGGGGTGAAGGGGTGAGTTTGGGGGTTCAAGGGGTGGTCACCCCCTCCTGGACCGCCCCCCACCCATGACCCCGACGTCCCACCTTGGGTCCAGCAAGCCCATCCTGCCCTGGGAAGCCACGATTGCCAGGAGCACCCTATGGAGGAAGAGGAGGAGGAGGAGGAGTGAAGTCAGGGAAGGGAGATTTTTGGGGAGCAGCACCTCGCTGCTGGGGGAGGGCGGGGCGCCACGCACCCTCTCTCCAGGTGGTCCCACGGGGCCGGCAGCACCGGGTTCACCCCGAGCTCCTCTCTTGCCTTCCTCGCCAGCCGGCCCGGGGGCACCTTGGGGTCCCGCGGGTCCCTGAGGAAGAGGAGGAAAAGGGGTCACAAGGAGCCTTCCTCCCCCCCACGGCGTGCTGGGGGACGGGGGGGGGGGGACGGGGCCCAGCTTGTGTTTCACACACTCACACCCCCCCCCCCCCAATAAACCACAGACCCCAGGGGTGCCGGAGCGGGAGCCCCTCGCCGTGCCACGTGTCCCCGGCCGGCGCCGGGGCTCGGCGGCCACCGCGGCGGGGATCCGTCCCCGCCATTGAGGCTGGTTAATGAAGCGAGGGGGGAATGTCCCCGGGGGGGGGGGGACGGACCCACACGCGAACACAGCGGCTATTGTTCCCCCGCGGGAGGGGGGACGCTGCCCCTCGAGGGGCCTCGTTAGGGGAAGAGGTTCGTTAGACGCCAACGAGACGCTCCAGCCCCGGCCGGGGAGCGAGGGGTGGCGGGATGGACCCGAGGTTGGGGGGGCGGGGTGTGGGGGGTGTGCTGGATGTGGGGTGTCCCCCCCCCGACCCCCCACGCTGGGGACTCACCGTCTCGCCCTTCGGTCCCTGTTCGCCTTTGAAGCCCGCGATGCCGGGTTCGCCCTGGGGAGCGAGAGGGCGGTGGGGGACGGGGGCCGCGGTGTCCCCACGGTTGTCCCCGTCCCCGGTCCCTTCGCCGGGTCCTGGGCCCATCCCTGCGCCCGTCTTCTTGCTTGGCCCCGGCGCCACCCCTGTCCCCGTCGCTGTCCCCAGTCCAGCTTTGCCCTCACCTTCACTCCCCGTCTGCATCCCTGTCCCCAGCCCCAGCCTGTCCCCATCTTCATTCCCATCCCCCATTCCTGCTCCCATCCTTGTCCCCAAGCCCACTCCCGCCTTTGTCCCCACGCCACCCCTGTCCCCATCCCTGTCTCCTTTCCTGTCCCCATCTCTCTCCACTCCTGTCCCCACCCCATCCCTGTCCCCATCTTCATCCCCATCCCCTTTCCTCTCTCCCACTCCTGACCCCAACCTCAACCCTGTCCTCGTCCCCATCATCATCCTCGTCCCCATCATCATCCTCGTCCCCATCATCATCCTTGTCCCCATCCCTTTCCCCATCTCCATCCCAGTCCTTACGTGTGCCTGTACCCAACCCTGTCCCCATCCCCATCCCATCCTTGTCCCCATCCTCATCCTCGTCCCCACCTTCAACCGTCCCCATCCCATCCCCGGCCCCATCTTCATCCTCACCCCCACCCCATCCTCACCCCATCCCCGTCCCCATCCCGTCCCCTCCCCGGTGGCCCCTTTGGGGACCAGGAGCGGGTGACCCGGCAGTGACCCAAGGACAGGGGACCCGCCAAAGCTTTGGCAATGGGGGCGTGGCCTGTGGCAGAATGGGCGGGGCCTGTTGTAGAGTGGGTGTGGCCATGTGGCAGTGGGCGGGGCCAGGGCCCTGGTCCCCATCTCGGGGGGCTCTTGGGGGGGCTCTTACCGTCTGTCCCTTGGGTCCCAGCGGGCCGGTGGCACCCTGGGGTCCGGGTGGGCCGCGGGGGCCGGGGAAGCCTGGAGCACCGGCGATGCCCGGGGCACCCTGCGGGCAGGCGGCCGCCATCAGGGGGACACGGCACGACCCCGAGACCCCTGACGGCCCCGTGTCCCCCCGACGTCCCCACGTCTCCTGTGTCCTCCCGCCTCCCCCGGCGTCACCGGTGTCCCCTGCACCCCCCAGCGTCCCGCGTCTGCAGCATCCTCGCGTCCCCCAGCACCTCGTGTCCCAGGGACCCCACGTCCCCCAGCATCCCCCAGTGTCCCTCAGCATCCCCCAGCATCCCAGGCGCCCCCCAGCATCCCCCCCCCAGTGCCCCCCAGCATCCCCACACCCCTCAGCATCCCCATGTCCCACACGCATCCCCTTGCAACCCCCATATCCCCGCGTCCCCCGGCGTCCCATCCCCCAGCATCCCACCTCCCCCAGCATCTCCCAGTACCTCCCGCCATCCCACGTCCCCCAGCAGCCCCATATCCCCCAGCATCCCACCTCCCCCAGCATCTCCCAGTACCTCCCGCCGTCCCACGTCCTCCATCATCCCATGTCCCCCAGCATCTCCCAGTATCTCCCACCATCCCATGGTCCCCCAGCAACCCCCAGTACCTCCCATGTCCCCCAGCATCCCACATCCTCCCATTCCCCAGGGTCCTCCCACATCCCCCACGCCCCCCAGGGTCCCCACGTCTCCCCAAATCCCAGCTCAGCCCTCGGCAACCCCTCCCCACCCAGGAGCAGACCCCTCCCGAGCCCCAGCCCGTCCCCCCCCAGCCCCCCAGGGGCTCAGGACACCCTGTCCCTGTCCCCAACCCCACTCACCGCCGAGCCCTTCGCGCCGGGGATGCCGTCAGTCCCGGGGTTACCCTAAAAGAAGACACTGCTGAGCCCCCCTCTGCTCCCCGTGCCTCCGGGGGGCACCTTCGACCCCCGCTCGCAGGATCAGCCCCGTCCCCGTGGCTCCCAAGCCAGGGGACACGTGGGGACAAGCCACTGCGGGGTGGGGGGACACACACACAGAGCGAGTGGTGGCACTTACAGGGGCACCGGCTGGGCCAGGAGAGCCAGGGGTGCCGGATTCACCGCGGGGACCCTGAGCACCCTCGGGACCCCGTGCGCCGGTGGGACCAGCTTCACCCTAAGGGGACAAAAGACGGGGTGAGGCGGGGACACCACACACACACAGCGGGTGCCGTGCCTCAGTTTCCCCCGCTGGGAGCAGCCCCTTCCCCCTCACCTTGGAGCCGGGGGCGCCGGGGAAGCCGGGGGCTCCGGCTGGGCCGACGGGTCCCTGGGGATGAGAAGAGTGTGAGGGTCTGCCCAGGCGATGGGGGGTCCTGGGGGACCTTGCTGTCCCCCACGGGGTGACACAGGGTCCGGTAGCCCAGGAGGGAGCCAGGTAGCCCTTTACTTACAGGGGGTCCAGCGGGGCCGGGGAGACCATCGTTGCCACGAGCACCCTGTGGGGAAGAAGGGGGGGGAAATGGTGGTGGGAGTGACGGGGGGCACCGCGGGGGGACGGGGGACCCCCTCCCACCTGCAGCCCCCTGCCAGCGGGGGTGTCACACTCACCGCAGCGCCGGAGGGGCCGGGACGTCCTCGCTCTCCGGGCAGCCCGCGGGGACCCTGGGGGGGACACGGCGGTGGGTCGGGGTCTGTGCTGCGCAGCGTGGGGCTGGGGTGGCACCCCCACACCACCACCACCACCACCCCCCCTCTCCGTGCCTCAGTTTCCCCCTTTTCCCAGCCCAAAAACTCACCATGGGGCCGGGGGAGCCGTTCTCTCCAGGTGAGCCGGATTCGCCCTGCGGGGAAGGGCAGAGAGGGTGAGCCCCGACGCCACGGGGGGTGGTCACCCCAAAGCCACAGGGAGGGTCACCCCGACACCGCGGGGATGGTCACCCCAACACCACAGGGATGGTCGCCACAATGCCATGGGGATGGTCACCCCACCAGCCCCGACACCATGAGGGTGGTCACCCCAATACCAGGGGGATGGTCACCCCAACACCACAGGGATGGTCGCTGCAATGCCATGGGGATGGTCACCCCACCAGCCCTGACGCCATGGGGATGGTCACCTCAACACCACAGGGATGGTCACCCCAATACCAGGGGGATGGTCACCCCAATATCACAGGGATGGTCACCTCAACACCACAGGGATGGTCACCCCCAACACCACGGGGATGGTCACCCCACCAGCCCTGACGCCATGGGGATGGTCAGCCCACCAGCCCCAACGCCATGAGGGTGGTCACCCCAATACCACGGGGATGGTCACCCCAACACCAGGGGGATGGTCACCCCCACCAGCCCAAATGCCACGGCGATGGTCAACCCCCCATCCTCAATGACATGGGGATGGTCACCCCAACACCACGGGGATGGTCACCCCAATATCACAGGGATGGTCACCTCAACACCACAGGGATGGTCACCCCCAACACCACGGGGATGGTCACCCCCCACCAGCCCAAATGCCATGGGGATGGTCACCCCCCCCATCCTCAATGACACGGGGATGGTCACCCCAACACCACGGGGATGGTCACCCCAACACCATGGGGATGGTCACCCCACCACTTACCTTGGCTCCAGGAGCCCCTGCCTCTCCTTTGGCACCGTCCAAGCCAGGGTAGCCCTGGGGACAGAGAGATGGGGGTGTCACCCTCTGCGCCACCAGGTGACATTGGGGGTGCAAGGGGAGGGGGGGGGGACACACATCCCCCCACTTACCCGGTGGCCTTTCACTCCGGGGAGACCGGGTGTCCCGGGGGAAGCCACGAGCACCCCTGCGAGCGAGCGGAGAGAAAGCGGGTTGGGGGCGAAGGGGGGGACACGGGGGTCTTCATCCCTGGGGGATGGGGGCGGGGGGCCACGTCCAGCGCGGCGCTGCCTTACCTGGGGGCCGGGGGGGGCCGCGCTCGCCGGATTTGCCGGGTTTGCCGGTCTCACCCTGTGGGGAAATGAGATTAATGGGGCGGGGGGGGGGGGGGGGATAAAATCACCCCTTGGCCTCTGGCCGGGGTCACTGCTGCAACGAGCTGCCCGTTCTCAGCCGGGGGGGGGCGGGGGGGGGGATGTTGCTGGACTCACGTCGTCACCGGGTTTCCCAGGAGGTCCCGGTGGTCCCCGGGGACCCATCGGACCCTAAAAGGGGACAGAGAGGCAGCGGGTGAGTGGGAGCTGGTGGGTGGCGTGTCCCCGAGCTGGGGCGGGGGGGGGGGGACAATGCCGGGGGGTGGGGGGGACACACATGACACTCACAGCAGCGCCAGGCTCGCCGGGCTCGCCGGGGTTGCCTTGAAATCCTTGGGGGACCCTAAAAGAGAGACGGTGGCATTAGCGGGGCGGCGGGGGTGCCCACCCCAGAGACCCCCAAACTTAGTGGGGGTGGGGGATACTTACGGGAGAGCCAGAAGGTCCGGGGGGGCCACGGGGTCCCATGGGGCCCTGGGGGGGGAAAAAACAGCAGTGTTACAGCGAGGGGGGGGGGGGGGGGGGACGGGGGGGACACACGTGGTGGCTGCCCCCCCCCCGTCACCTGACAAACCAAGGGGGTCCCCCCCAAAATGGGGACGGTCCCCACCGTCGGTGACGCGAGGTCGCCGGTGTCTCAAAACGAGACCTACCTGGGGTCCAGTGGGGGGGGGGGGGGGTGCAGTGGGGGGGTCCCTGGACCCGGGGGGGGGGTGGGGGGGGCTCTTACCATGGGTCCCTGCATGACGCCCATCTGCGCCCCTCCAGCCTTCTCGTCGAAGCCGCCCGCCATCTGAGCCGCGAAGTTCTGCAAGGGGAAAGGGGGGGGGGGGGGGCTGAGCCGAACACCCCCAAACCCCCTCGTTTCACCCCCCCCAAAAAAAAAAAACAACCAAAAAAAACCCCCACAACCCACAACCCCAATACTCACCCCACCAAGGCCAGGGGGGCCGGGAGGTCCAGGGGGGCCGGGGGGGGCCGGGATTTCCAGGGGTGCCAGGTTCTCCCATCCCTACCTCGGGGGCCGGGAGCACCCTGGGAGGGGGGGGAGAAAAAAAAAGGAGGGGGAGGGGGATGTGCCATCCATGTGGTGAGTGTGACAGTCCTCTGCAGCACCCCACCAGTGATGGGGGGGGGGGGGGGTTGCTGGGGGGGGGGGGCGGGTCTGCGCTCACCTTCTCCCCCTTCTCACCGCGGTCCCCTCGTTGTCCTTGCTCACCTGCGGGGCCCTGAGAGAGGAGGAGAAGGAGGAGGAGGAGGAGGAAGGGGGGGGTCAGCTCTCCCCCCGCATGACCCCCCTCCCCCCCCCCCCCCCCAAATATGCCAGCAATGCCCCCCCCCGAGCGCTCCCACCTGCGGTCCCGGAGGTCCTCGGGGTCCTACGACCTGGGGGGGGGGGGGGGGGAGGGAAACAAGGGTGGGGGTGAGACGGGTGCAGGTGGGGACCCCCTCCAAACCACCCCCCGCAATTGCAGGGCCCTCCCTCATTTTGGGGAGGGGGTTGTTGCCCCCCCCCGCCCCCCCCCCCCCCCCCCCCCCGCAGCGCACACCCCTGCAACTTACATCTTTAAAGGCGAAGCTTGGGTGAGCCAAGGGGGGCACCCCCAGGCACCACCCCCACCCCCCAAATTTCTCCACCCCCCCCCCACCCCCCCCCCAGGTGACAACCTCCCCCCCCCAGGAGGTGACAACCCCCCTTGGGAAGTGACAACCCCGGAGCCGCTCGCCCCACGCAGCCCCCCAGAGGTCCTGCCTTGAGCCCCCCCCTCCCCCCCTTCATTTTGGGGCAAAACCTCCGGAAATTGGGAGCGCGGGGGGGGGGGGACACGCCAGCCTCACCTTGGGGCCAGGTTTTCCTGTTGGAAAAACAAAGAAATAAAGAAATTAGAGGGGGGGGGACAGGCTGGGGGGGGGGGGGGGGGGGACGACGACGACGACACAACACAACGACACAAGGCACCTCCGTCCCCAGCCCTGGGGGGGGTGGTGATGGTCCTGGGGGGGCTGTGGGGCCAAACCTGGGGGGCTCCCCCAAAGCACGGCGGGGGGAGGGGGGAGGGCAAAGCGGAGTTCAGCATGCAGGAGCTTTTGGGGGGGGAGGGGGGGGCAGCTGGGTGGGTGTTTAACCCTTCACACCCCACACACAAACCCCCGGGAGGGGGAGGGAAGGGTTAAAAAAAGGCAACTTGGGGGGGATTTGGGGGTCACAGCCCTCCCCGGGGTGCGGGGTTTCCATCACTCCGGATGAATTATCGCAATTCGGGGGATGGAAACCCCATTTGAACGGGGTCCTTTTCCCTGGGATGCCCGTGGGGGAGGGGGGTGTCCACGGCTGTGGGGTGCCCCCCCCCCCCCCCCCAGCATCACCCCCTGCGCCCCAAATCCATCCACTTCCTTAAAAAAAAAAACCAAACCAACACCCCAAAACCCTCCAGGCTGTGGCGCCGGCAGCGCTTTGCGGTGAAAAAAAACCACCCCAAACCCCCAAACCCCCAAACCAGTTGTTTTGTTTGGGTTTTGGGGTTGGTTTGGGGTTTTTTTTTTTTTCCATTCTGGGATGATTTTTGTCACTCACACACCCCCCCTTCCCCTGCTTTGGGAGAAGGGGGCCCAAGTTGCCTTTTCCCTGGGGGGTGGGTTTCCCCATGGATGTGTGTTCCCCACACCCCCCCCCCCCGACCCTGCAAGCCCATCCATGGCTGGGTAATTTATTTATTAACGAATGAAATGATGGGGAAAAAAAACAAAAAACAAAAAAAAAAAAAAGAAAAAACCAAAAAACCACAAAAACAACCAAACAAACAAACAAAAAAAAAAGGGAATAAATAAATTACAACCGCTGGGCTGGTCAGTGGGACAGATAGGGCAGCATTCTCCGAAGGGGATTTCGGGGCTGGGACAATCCCGCAGCTCCTCGCAGATGATCTCGTCGCAGAGGACGGTCCCCGTGTCGCACACGCAGATACGGCACGGCTCCGGCTTCCACACGTCCTTGTCGCTATAGGTCTGCCCGTCCTGCAGGCAGCTGCCTGCTTCGGCTGTGGGGAGAAGGGGGTTTGGGGGGCGGGGGGGGGGGGGGGCGGGGGTCGGGGGTTGGGGGGGGGTGAGGAGGTGGCGAGGGTGGCGGGGACGGGGGAGGCTGCGGTCACCCATGGTGGTGGTGGTGGTGGTGGCACTGCCGCCGCGATCCGTCATGGGGTGACACCTCCTGCTCTCCTCTTAAGTGGAGAGGAGGAGGAGGAAGAGCGAGGGGGGGGGGGGTCGTGTGTGTCCCACACACACCATGGGGGGTCCTGGAGAAGCGGGGTGGCTCAGCGAGGGGGGGTCAGCCTGAAGCAAGGGGGGGGGGTTGTGTCCTGTCACCCACCCCCCCCTTTCCTTGTCCCAAGGATGGCACTCGGTGGTCCCCTGGGGGGACTGGGGGGGGTGGGGGGTAGGGGGCAGCGTCTCTGGTGTCCCCAGGGTCTCTGTAGGGGGGGGGGGTGTGTCTAGTGTCCCCAAGCTGCACCCTCACGTCCTCCCAGAGGTGCCCCAGGGTCCCTGGGATGTGTCCCGGTGTCCCCAAAAGAGGTACTCCAGGGTCTCCAGGAGTGCCCAGGTGTCCCCAGGCTGTACCCCCCCCCAGGGTCTCCAGGAGTGCCCTGATGTCCCCAGGCTGTACCCCCCCCCAGGGTCTCCAGGAGTGCCCAGGTGTCCCCAGGCTGTACCCCCCCCCCAGGGTCTCCAGGAGTGCCCTGATGTCCCCAGGCTGCACCCCAGGGTCTCCGGAAGCGCCTCAAGGTCA
>NC_141417.1:2077883-2124292 GCF_034619465.1 Leptosomus discolor
TGAGGTGTTGGGGGCGGGGGGGGGGTGTCGCCTAAAACCATCCTAGCACGAGAACGGCCGCTGCTCCTCTGTTTTGGGGCCAAACCCCGTCAGTTTGGGACAGGTGATGCAAAAAGTGCTATTTTTATCAGGCTGGGGATGGATGCGGCCTCGATGCTCCGTTATGGGGGTGCAAATAAAAAAGGAGGGGGGGGTGTTTTGGGGGGGGGGGGAAGCACCGGCTGCCCGGTCACGCCGTGCTGGGGATGCTCTGCCACCGCCATCCCCGCCTGTCCCCGTCCCTGTCCCCCAATCCCGGGGCCGAGCGCTCTAAGGAAAAAGACAGAATAAAGGCCCCCCCCCAAAAAAAAATCAAATGGGGGGGGGGGGTTTCGAGGTCCCCAAAAGCAGAGCCCAAGAGTGGCAGCAGCCGTGGGGGCAGGAGCCATCCCGGAGGGGACCGGTGGGTGTTTCGGGAGCTATAAATACCTCCCGCCGCCGCCGCCGCCGCCCGCCTGAGGTTAAATAAACCACCCGAAATAGAAACCCCGGCCCGGCCCCGGTTATCGCCCGTGTCACCAGATCTGGCCCCGGGGGTCCGACCCCTCTCTGAGCCTGTCACACCCCCCCCCACCCCAAATCGCCCACCTGAACCCTCCCTTTGTCCATCCTTGATGCACTATAGGGGCTGGTGGAGATATGGGGTCACTGGGGTGGGGAACACATCCCCAAACTTGGATCTCCTGGGGGGGATCCCGCCGGTGGCTGCTCAGAGCACCCCAAAAATAACGCTGCAACACACACACACACACACCCCCCTCCAAACCCACCCCCCCCCGCATCCTTTCTCCATCCCCAACCCAAAAGCATCCATCCCCAACCCAAAAGCATCCATCCCCAACCCAAAAGGCGACCCCAAAAGTCACCCCAAATCCGAGCAGGGCTGAGCGCTGTCGGGGTACAGCTCTGGGATTGGGGAACACCCCCACCCCCCCCCCAAAAAAAACCCTCCAGCTCCTAACGCTGAGGCGCAGGAGGGGGTTTCCACCCCCCTTTTTTTTTTTCTCCTCCATCATGAGGGATGCAGCATCCTTTGATGCGGGGTGTGTGTCCCCCCCCACCCCCCCAAAACTCAAAGGCCACCTATTTGGGGTGGCAAAGAGCCAGGGCCCCAAGCGCTGCCCCGCGGCGTCCTCCAGCCGGCACAAAGCCGCCCTCTGTGTCCCCGGCCGGAGGATGCCGGAAAGCAAAAAAAAAATAAAAAATTAAATAAATCAGGAAAACAAAAAAAAAAAACCCCATACCAAAAAAAAAAAAACCCTTTTTCTGACTTTCTGACGGGGGCCGGCTCGAGGGTCCCGCGGCTTGAACGGAGACCGGGCTTGGGCATGTTTGGGCCGCGGGGGGGGGGGGGGGCGACGGGACGTGGATTTGGGTTATTTTTAATTTTTTTTCTTGGAAAAGGAGCGGAAAAAAAGCAGCGGGGTCGCGAGGCCTAATGAGGCGTCGGGGCTGGAGGGATTAGCGGGGTGCAGGGGGGGGATTTGTGGGGGGACCCTGGCTGGGGGGGGGGGGGGGGCGGCGGGGGGCCGGGGCTGGGCAAGGTCGTCGTTAGGAGAATTACGATCAGGAGTGTCGTGGAGTGTGCAGCACCCCCCGCCTTGGCCACGGCTTCCAGTTTGGGGGCCCCAAAATTGCAGCGGGGTGGCATTTGGGGAGGGGGTGGTGACATCTAGAGGGAGAGTGTCCTCGTGTGTGTGTGTGTGTGTCCCAGGCGCTGGTAGTTGAGGGCAAGAGGGGAAACTGAGTCACGTCTCGCAGCGGGGTCGGGGTCCTCCGGGCTGAGCTGGGGGTCGCTGGTCGGGGTGAATCCTGCCTCCCGCCTGGTTCTGAGCTCTGCGGTCCCCAGCCGGGGGGGATTGGGGGACCGCAGGCTGCTGGGAATGGGGGGGGGTCCCCCAAATCATCGCTCGAAGCGAACGCAGCGCCCCAGGGATCAAAGACGGGGGGGCAAGAGGGACGTCAGGCTTAACCCCCCTCCAGGTCCTTAAATGCCAAGAACTGGACCCAAAGCGGAGCCGTTCCCACCTCCGAAGCCTTAAGCACCCCCACCTCAGGGTGGGGGGGCTGGGGGGGAACCCCAAAAGCACCCAGAGCTCAGATGGAAACTCCTCCCCGGCCATTTTTCGGGCTCCTGGTCCCACACAACCCCTCTGCAGGGCATCAGCCCCGGAGGGAGTTTTGAGGCACCAACCGCTGGTTTTGGGGTCCAAAGGGCCGCAGCCCAGGGATATCCCCCCCCCCCCCCCCTCCCCTGCCCCACATCCCCCCACCCCCCCCCCCCCGGCACAAGGGCGTCTGTGTCCGCACACGCCGTAAATCTGGGACTCGGCTTTTAGAGGAACTCGCCTAATTATTTCGCCGGAGCGCCGGCAGCCGCGCCGGCCCGAGTTTACCCAACAATGCGGATGCCAATCGCAACACGCGCCGCTCGCTGCAGCCCACAAAGGGCATTTTTGTCCCAAACGGCCTTTTTTTTTTCCTTTTCCTTTTTTTCATAGCAGCTGGGATGGCTTCGGCATCGAGGAAGGGGGTGGGAGACGGAGAGACGCTTGTCACCGTTGTCACCTTTTGCACCCGGGGGCTTGAGGCCGGGGGGGGGGGAGGGGGGCGGAGGGTTGGTGGGTTTTGCCGATGGGGAGTTGGGGCGATGGGTTGCGGTCGGGATGCCCGGGGTGGCTCGAGGAGGATCTCCTGGGAGCGGGAAGACGTCTGGGATGTGCGGCACGTGCCTGGGCATCGCGACTCCCAGCTGGTCCCTCCGCCATCGGTACGGACGTGGAGCTGCTCCGGGCGGGGCCGTTGGGCGGGTGGTCGCACCCAACTGTCCCCACGAAGGGACACCCCCCCCCCCCCGGTGTCAGCAGCTCCAGTTTGGGTCCTGCCCTTTGCTCGGGGGTCAGCAAACCCGAGGTTGGGCTGGAGGCTTCACCCCTGGGCCAACCCGCGGGGGAAAAGGCAACGGAAAGGAGGACAACCGACCCGCTGCGGCTCTGAAAGCCAACCTCCATCATCATCATCATCATCATCACCATCCCCACCATCAGTGGTTGGAGGTGCTGCGAGGAACCCCACGGCTCGGGGACCCGTCTTCCATGGGGAGAAGCTCCTCCACCCAAGAAGGCAAGGATTAGGCTAGGAAACCCAGAGAGAGGTGGCCCAGTGGCCCACGAGGAGGTCCTGGCCCATCCGAGAGCCGGGGATCACCTATTCACCCCCTAAAACGAGCGGGAAGCCAGGAGTTCTCCATCGAGGCACTGTCTCGAGGTGACCCCCCCCCGCGGCTCTCGGCCACGGGCTTTCCCCCCCCCCGCCCCGGTTTGAACCCACCTGGTCCAGGTCAACACCGGAGCCCCTCGGCACCCACCCGGCTCCGGGGACGTCCTGGCTGCGACGGGGAGCCGGGAAAAAAAAAGGGATAACTGGGGAATTTTCAGCAGATACGACTCTCGTTTCCCTCCTGGAACCCCAAGGGATGCCTAGAGCAGGAGGGAAGGATGGAGCAGGGTCCCCGGGGGCAGAAGGGACCACCTCGCCTGCAGGAGAAAAACAAACCAAAAAAAGACACAAACCCGGCTCTTTTCAGCCATAATCTGCGGCGGGTTTGGGGCCGGCGCGGTGGCCGAAGACTCCGCAACCCCCCCCAGGCCGCGAGGGCGGCGCGGGGCAGAACCACCGGCTCTCCGCAGCCGCCCACCCCGCGAGGTTTTTGGCACGAAGCCCCAGCGAACCCCCTGGTCGAGAGGGGCGGGGGGGGGGAAAAACAGAGGCCCGGGGAGCCGCAAATCCCAGGAGAGGGGCTGGGGGAGGCATCGGGGCCGTAAAATCTCGCCGGGAAGTAAGGGGGGGGGGGGGGCAGGTAATTCCCGACTTGGAGGCACAGCGCTGGGAAGGGATGAATGGAGCATTGAGGCCGGGGTGGGAGACAGCGGCGGGTGTGTTGACAGAAGCCACGCGTGCGTGTGCGTGAGGAATGCCAGCGGCGCTCACAAGCGGCTCTTTGGAAATATCGGGCGAAAATCTCGCTCCTGTCTAGGAATAAGGATACAGGAAAAAGGGGAAAAAAAATGTCAATATGACCTGAAAATCCCCAGACTGGGCCGGCCGGGCCGTATGATTTATTCTATTAATAAAGCCCGAAAGAAGGCAGGAATAAATGCTGAATGCATTTTTGGTGGCCGCAGAGGGCCGGGAGCCGGCGTGGCCGGGGAGGGGGGCGCGAGCCTCTTCGGGGTACGGGCAGCGCCGAGGCACAAGCCGCCTTTGACGGGGCCAGTTTCTCCCGGGCTTTTTCGGGAGCCAAGGAAAACAAGGGACTGGTTGATTTTGTTCCCGGGATATTGTAAGGGGCTCTTTCAGCGCAGAGATACTGTTTGGAGAGGGGTGGCGGGGGGTGGAAGCTCCTTCCCGGGGGTTGGAAGCTCCTTCCCAGGGGGTGGAAGCTCCTTCCCGGGGGGTGGAAGCTCCTTCCCAGGGGGTGGAAGCTCCTTCCCTGGGGTGGAAGCTCCTTCCCAGGGGGTGGAAGCTCCTTCCCGGGGGTGGAAGCTCCTTCCCAGGGGGTGGAAGCCCCTTCCCGGGGGTGGAAGCCCCTTCCCGGGGGTGGAAGCCCCTTCCCAGGGGGTTGGAAGCCCCCTCCTGGGAGGTGGAAGCTCCTTCCCGGGAGGTGGAAGCTCCTTCCAGGGGTTGGAATCTCCTTCCCAGGGGTTGGGAGCCCCTTCCCGGGGGTGGAAGCTCCTTCCCTGGGAGTGGAAGCCCCTTCCAGGCGTTGGAAGCCCCTTCCCAGGCGTTGGAAGCCCTTCCCAGGCGTTGGAAGCCCCTTCCCGGGTGGTGGAAGCCCCTTCCCGGGTGGTGGAAGCCCCTTCCCGGGGGTGAAAGCTCCTTCCCGGGGTTGGAAGGCACTTCCCAGGGGTGCAAGCTCCTTCCCAGGGTTGGAAGCTCCTTCCTCGAGAGGTGGAAGCCCCTTCCCAGGGTTGGGAAGCAACAAAGCCCCAAAGCAGGTTCCCGGGACGGGCGCCCCGTGCCCAGCGAAGGCGCTGGCACCCCCCATAAAGGCCTCTGCCTCCTTCCTCACCAAATTGGGCTAAACCCCCCCTTGGGCGTGGGGCTGAGCCCCCCCAAGCACCCTTTTCTTCTAACTCGAGGGGGGAAGCTGTGCAAAACCGCCCTCCCCCAGCAAGGGCCGCCCGTTCTTTAAACGGGGAACCCCGACACACGCAAAAGAGTGAAAACACACGGTGGTTTCGGTTGGTTTTTGGTGGGTTTTTTGGTGTTTTTTTTTCGTTTTTCTCAGCTCTTTCCTTGCAGTAAAAGATAGAAAAAGGTAGTAAATGAATTCGGTATAAAACACACGGAGGGGAGGAGGGGGAAGGGTACAAACCAGCCTACAAACACGACGGGAGCAAGAAGGGGGGGGGGGGGAAAGGGCGAAATCGTCGTACAAAACTACTGCTTACAGGTAGAGAAAAATGTAGAAAATATCCCTCCCCGAAAATACAAAAAGGGGACGTTATTTCATTCTGGACTGACACCCAAAAAAGGGTCTGTACAGGAGGGGGGGGGGGAAGGAGCAGGGGCAGCGCCGCTTCCCCCCCCCTCCCCTCCCCGCGTCGCGCTTGGGAATAAATTAAACCGCCGGGCGAAAGCAGCGGCGCAGCCCCCGGGGAGGGGGAAAAACATCCAGAAGCATCCAGGCCCCCTCAGCCAGGCTGGTTTTGGGAGGGTTTCAGCGCTTCTGGAGGTTTTCCTTCTTCCCCCGGCGCGAGGGGCAGGGGAGGCAGCGCGGGCCGAGGGTAGGGGTGGGGGGGAGGCGGTGAACGTTCCCCCCCCTCGAAGCGCTTCTCGCCCCTCCAGCGGCCTCTGCCCTCGCTCAAATTTTAGCCCCCGGCAAAATATGTGCAAAAAACATCCCCGAGAGCAGGAGGGGAGCGGGCAGAGGCGCTGAGCTGGGGCCCTGCAGCCCAGGAGGAAGGGGACCAGAAGCTACGGCCCCCCGAGAGGACAATAAAATCCTAATAAACCAACCCCAGCGCCCAGGAAAGTTTTGTTCGTTGTCCCTTGGAGGGGGGAAATAAGCCCCAAACGTTTGGAAATATGTACAGAAGAGTTCAAGGGGGTGTGAGCCGTGCTCTGGTTTGGTACCTGGAGTTCCATAAAGGGCTGATGGCTAAAGGAGGGCGAGACAGAGGCCTCAGGGGGAAAAAAAATGGCTCTGGGAAAGGGGTGAACAATAAAAGTGACTTCAGAGCCCCCCAGGTCGTCCCCTGTCACCCTCAGGGCGCCCCAAGGAGCGAGGGGGGCAGGTTAGCAGCCGGGGAAGGCGAGGCAGAGCTTGGGGTGGGTGGGAAAACGCCCGAGAGACCTTTGGGAGAGCCCCGAGGAGCAGAGGACACACCCCAACCCTTCCTCCCCGAGGAAGCCACCCCAAAAAAAAAAACCCCCGAGGTTTTCACCCAACGGCGAGCACCCAGAGCCACCCCCGGGCCTCCCCCCACGCCGTCAAGAGCTGCAAAAAGCGGGAATGAAGGTCCAAAGCTGCGCCCCCCCCCCCCCCAAAGTCTCAGCGCCTGAAGTTCCGTGGAAAAACAGCTCTTGAAATTCAGAAAGAAACCCAAAAAACACCCCCCCCCCCCAAAAAAAAAAAGGCAAGTGTGCTTCTGAACGTTTCCATGGCGCCTTGGTCCGTGAGTTTTCTCAAAACTAGGAGACGGAGTTCGGTGGCGGCGGCGTTGGGAGCGAAGGGCCCGGGCGGGTGGGCGCCGGCGGGGGCTGGGGGGGGGGTGTGGGGGGGGTGGGGTGCTGAGCAGGGCGAAATTTGGGCACTTCTGAGCGAACCTGGCGAGGAAGCGGCTTTTGGGGGCAGCGGCATCATAAGAGCTTGCGGTGGAGGATTTCCCAGGCCATTCGCTTGCGGAAATAGGGCATGTGTTGCTTTTTTGGGGGGAAAAAAAGAGAGAGAAGGGGGTGTGGGGGGTGGGGGAAGGTAGGTCAGGATTTTGGTCGCTGCTGGGGGGTTGATCACCGAGGGGCAGCTTGGGGGGGGGGGGAAAAGATTGACTTGAGAACAGGAGAGCGGGTGAGAGGGAGGAAATAACGTAATTCCGACGATCTTCTCCAATAATTGAAGGAAACGGGCACGGCTGGGCTGCTCCCCGGAGGGCGGCGATGTTGAGGAACCCCGAAATTCCCTGGATTGGGGCTGCGAGGTCCTGCTTTTGTCACCCCCCCCCCCCCCCGAGCAGGTGACGTTATGGGTTTGGGATGGGGACGTTGCCCACGGCTTTGAGGGCACCACAGACCCCGGGGGGGGGGGGGGGCTTTAGGGGAAGGGGTTTTGGCGTAAGGAAGCGCCGCGGCGGCTCTACCCCGAGGAGCGGCAGCACCGTCCCCGTGTGGGCTGGGGGGGGGGGGGGGGGCGCGACTGAAACCCGCCCAGGGAAGGGGGGAAAAGGGTCTGTGGGAAAACTCAAGGAAGTGCCACGTGTCTGTCTGTCCCCAAGCCCGAGGGACAGAGCCCCGGGGGGGGTGGGGGGTGTTGTTTTTTACCTGCGTGAAGTTGATGGGCTTGTCTTTGGTGATGCAGTCGGCGTATTTGCAGGCGAACATCCCGCAGTCGCTGCCGTTCATCTGCTGCGGGATCTCCTGGAAGGGAAGGGCACGAACCCAAAGCGTCACTCGGAGGGGCCAGACCCCTCTTGCCAGCCCCCTGCCCCTGTTAGCATCCAGTCTGCATTCTGAATCGACAACGACTTCTCATCGATCACTCATTGCTTTCCACGAACGACTCGATTGCTTTAAGGAACAACTCACGCTTTGTATGGATGATGTCAGTTCACATTCTAGTCAGAAATAGCCAAAAATCTCACTCATGGCAGGTCGTGTCCCCCCGCCGCCGCTCCCTCGCTAAACTGGGGCTGTGGGAGCGGTTTTGGGGCGCTTGCCCGGCTGCCAGCAGGAGCTGAGGGGCCTCAGCGCCCCCCAAACCCTTCTGTTATCATCCAGCTTGGATTTTGGATAGATAATGACTTTTCACTGCTCACTAATTGCTTTTCATGAACGACTCGATGGCTTTAAGGAATAACTCACGCTTTGTATGGATGACATTAGTTCACCTCATAGTCAGAAACACCCCAAAACCTCCCTGATGCTCAGAACCAGCAGCTGCTGCCTCACGAAGAAGGTCAAAGCTAAAGCTGCTGCTCACGGTGAAATTGCCCAGACCAGGAAGGCGGGAGACAGGGACAGGGAGGGAAAGTGCCCGTTCTTGGGGTGTCTTCTGATGGGAGGGAACCCGAGGAACTGAGGGGGGTGAAGGTGAAGACCCTCCCCTTCTCCCCAGCCTCAGCTGTAGGTCAGAGATCTCGATCAGTCAGATCACCAGGGATCCCATCAGCCCAGGAACAGCAATGCAGGGAGTTAATCGGGGGGAGCAATCAGCGTCAATGCCAACGTTCACCGCGGGCAGAACGTGCGGCTGATGTGAAAATAGACTTAATGGTGTGAAAATAGACTTAATGTTAAAATACTGAATGTTAAAATAAACTTAATGATGTTAAAAAGA
Source organism: Leptosomus discolor (assembly GCF_034619465.1). NCBI lineage: Eukaryota > Metazoa > Chordata > Aves > Leptosomiformes > Leptosomidae > Leptosomus > Leptosomus discolor. Next base: position 2,086,480 of record NC_141417.1, read on the forward strand.
CCATGACTTTGCCGAGAAAGGGTATAAACCGCTGAATTTTCTGATGTAACCCCGAAGCCCGTCAGGAGGAGCCGCCCCCCCCCCCCCCCCCCGTGCTGCCCATAAAGCAGCGCCGGCTGCTCTGCCGCGGGGGGGAGCGGAGTTTGTCGTGGCGGGGACCTCTCCTCACCAACCCCCCTTGCCAGCCCCCTCACGCCGCCTGCCAGCCCCCTCAGGAGCAAGAGCCACCAGGAGCTCTCGCAAACGAGCCCCAGCGAGGCAGGTCAGCGCCACAACGGGAGGCGAAGGCACGAGGGCGGCGCTGGGGCACCCCCAGCTCATTCAAATCCCTCCCCCTGCTCCCACGTAGGGCTGCAGGGGGGGGAAACCGCGGCAAAGCGGCCCGCCACGGGAAAGCTGGGATGGGTTCACCCTCTGGAGTTGGGAAAAGCAGCTGGGAAAGGTGCCGCAGGGCCAAGAACGAGAGGCGAGGGGCCACCTCCAGCCCTCCGGCTGCACAAACCCACCTGGCTCTTCTTACTCAGCAGCGACCAGCCGTTAGTGTCGAACTCTTTCCTTTTCTTGTCAAGACTTTCTTGTTTTAAGTATTGCCTGGAGGAAGGGAGAGAAGAAAGCGAGCTCACCGAGGGGAAGGGCGGAGGGGGGGGTGGGAAAAAAAGCAGCCAGCAGACTGCAGGCCCCTTCACCCGAGGTGTCCTCCGTGGTGTTTGCACAACTAATGCAAAAACGAAAGTCCAATATTTTCGTCTCGGCCGTTTTCGCCGGGGCCCGACAGACCCGGGCTTTGAGGCAGTCCAAAGGCCCGAGGAGAACTTCCAAACTCATCCAAAGGAGAAAAAAAAAAAAAAAAAAAAGCAGGACCTGCCAAGCAGGGAGTCGAAACCACAAGTAAACCAGCGAGAACAACTCGAATTCGTCAGGAGAGCGACCCAGGGCGGAGAAAAGCCGAGCGGCCACGGGGCTGCCCGAGCAGGAGCGAGCTGGCAACTGGTGGGAACTGGTGCCTCTTGTCTTTGGAGGATCGTTCCGATCTGCTCCCGTCTACCTTTGGGCTTTGTCACCACCTCAACAGCATCCCAGCAGCTCTGGGAACAACCCCCCCTGGGCGTAAAGAGTCAAAACCCACCACCACGAAGCTCCTCTCGAGGCTGGTGGTGGGCTCAGCTCGCCGGCCGACGCTCTCCCGTTCCTGAGCTGGTTTCTTCCCAAGCTCAGCAGAAACCAGCTGGCGAGGGCGGGGGGGTGGGGGGGGCAGGAAAAAGTAGGGAAGATGACTGGGATTGTCTCAAACGAAGGCCCAAAGCTTGGGGGAGGGAGGGGGAGGCAGCCCTGGGGAAAACCCCCGCACGGTCCTCTCCAAAATGGTTTTGCAGGGATCGAGTCAAGCGGGAGGAGGTGGTGGCCACGGCGGGGCTGGGCCACCAAATCCCTTCCACAGGCCTTCAGCAGAGGGAGAAGAGCCGCAGAACCGGTCCCATTCCAGTTCCTAGACCTGGAGAACGAGGAAAGCTCGGAGGGGACCGGCCCACCTCCTCCGCCCAAGGAGGTTTCCACCACTTTGGCCTGAAGTTCCATCACCGAAAGAACAGAAAATTGGGGTGGTTTTCGTTCTCTTGCCTCCTTGAAAGGGTTGAGAAGCTCTACCAAGAGCACCCTTCCTCCTCTGCGGATAGGAACCCCTTGAAGCATTCCCTCCCCTGGGAAGGACGGAAAGGGCAGCTCGGGAAGGACACAGACTCGAGGGAGACCAAGCGATGGGCCCCCAGACGCTCTCCACGGCCCTGAAGGAGCCCCTCTCTATCGGTTCCTGGTGTCTTTAAGGGACACCCCCACCCTTAAAGACCCCCTCCCGCTCATCTCTGTCACCACAAGGACGGGGAAGATCGCCAGAAACCCCCTCCTTCCCGTTTGGCACCTCCTCAAAACCAGCCCCAGGGGCCTTCTGGCCGCGAGCGGCAAGTTTGGCAAGGCAAAGCGAAGGATCAGACGCCGCCGGCTCGACCGGAGGGGTCAAGAGAGCACCTGGCAAGGGCGAGGGAGGCGGGTTTGGCCGCCAACGCGGGGAGACGTGCCATCTTTCGGCAACGCGAGCCGCCAAGGCTTGGCTGAACCTCACCTCGCCGGCAGCGAAACGCCGGGAACGCGCCGGGAGAAGGGGGCGGCGCGGAAGGCGGCGGGTCGACGGTGCCGCCGGGGGCGGGGGGGGGGGATGTGCCCTGTCTTAACTCCAAGGAACGACTCAAAGAAAAACTCTCCTGGGCCAAGGAGTCCCTGAAACAGCCCGGGGCCACCGAGCCAAGGACTCGGGAGCGGCTGCAGGGCGACCCAGCCGCTCCCGAACGCGCCGCCAGCCCCTGCCAAGCGATTGCATCCCCTAGAAAACAGCCAGAAACGGGGTTTGCTGGATGTAAAAGCGTCAAGGAGGGGGAGCCTCCCTGCCGGCAGACCCCCCCTCAAGTCCAAACGGGGTCCAGACAAGCGCTCCCCCATCAGCCCTCGTTAGCCAGACGCGCGCTGCCAGCCCAGTTCCCCCGCGCAGGGTCCGCCGGGCGGCTGGAAAGGCGCTTGGGAAGCTCCTTGCTGGGCTGCTCGGACGAGACGGAGAGCAGCAGGGGGTAAATCCCGGGTTAAAACCGCCAACCCCCACCCCCCCCCCCTTTCGCTCAGCGGGAGAAACCTCCAGATCCCACCTCCGAAAATACAACGGAACGGGGAGGAAAAACCTCCCTCGCTGCGGGTTCAAAGCGAGGGTGAGCTGGAGCCTCCAGCGGGAGGAAGGCAGCGGGCGATCTGCATCACAATGCCAACACGCCCCAAAGCGTTAATTAATTAATTAAACGGCCTCGTTGCCAGTGCAATTAAAAACAAAAAGCCCTGGCAACTCCTGCCGACTGCACGACTCGAATCCTCAGTGGAGGGGGGGGTGGAAAGAAGAGCAGCAGCCGCTGCCCACAGCCCACGCTGCTCCGCACAGGAGAGCCGGGGAGGGAAACCGAGGAGCTGGATAAAAGGAGGGAGCGGGATGAGCCTCCCGGTGGAGGAGGATCCGTCTGGCGGCCGGGGAAGGCGCCCGTGAAGTTTAAACAGCACCGGAGCTTCGGGCAGAGAAAAGAGACCGGGAGGTTTCGGCACGGATGGGTTTATCCCCGAGCACCATCAGCGGTGCCAGTGGGTAAACTGGGAGTTGGGGAGGGAATAACCCGCCCTGCGCATCGCCGTGAGTGGGTTCCCTCAGGAATCCTCCCTCGGAGACGTCGTGTGAGAAACACGGCGCCGGCCCTGCCTACGAAACGGCCCGAACGGCCTTTTAGGAGGAGACTGGAAGGGAAAAAGAAACAAAAAAAAAACCTTGAGTGAAAGTCGTGAGGACAGCTTGGGGAGGCAGAACTGAACTGATGCGCTTTGTCAGGGCCTGGAGGAGGGGAAAAAAAAAAAAACCCTCGAGGAGAACAAGCTCGACGCGGAATTTGGAAGCGGAACGACAAAACCCAACACGCCCGAGATGCCCCAAAGCCCCCAAGCTTTTCATCTCCTCTTCCTAAACCTGAAAACTGATTTTTTTTTAAAAAAAAGTTGTTTTCCCCCCCTCTGCAGCGCTTACACACAGACCCAAACCTGCCCAGGTGCCCCAGGGAACGGTCGAGAGCAACTCCGCTGTGAAACATCGGAGAGCCCTGAAGCAAAGGGCAGGAGAGGAGATTCCACAGGCACGAGGCGCTTTGTGCTCCATCCCAAGCTCTCCTCCAGCCTCGGGAGGCCAGAATCAAGTGGGTTTTTTTTTTTTCCCCCACCAATTTCAACAGGTTGGGGTCTGCCTGCTCCAAAACAGCTACTGAGCCCTGGGTTTCCCCCAAGGAGACACCCCCAAAAACCAGAGGCAACGCCCTCAAAACCCTCTCCAGGTCTCACACCCGCGCGGTGTGAAAGCCCAGAGGGCGACACAAAACCCGGCAGCCACCAAGGCAGGAGCTTCCCTGGTGCCTGCTCGCTCCTAGCCTGGCCAGAGGCCCCTGTCTTTCACCAGTCACCTTCCCTCTTGCCTCAGTTTCCCTCTTTTTTTTTCCCCTGGAAAGCCTGGGGAACGGCTCGACACTCACCACCTTTAGGAAGCTCTAAAGATTGAAAGCATGAAAGGGTCACTAACCATGAATAGGACCTCCGTCCCTTCTTCCCGGTGTGATCCTCCCACTGCATTCAACCAATAAAAGCCTCCTAAAAGGAAACAGAGGGAAAACAATTACGTCCGGGGCGACGGCGACCTGAAATCCCGGCTCTACCACCACTTTGGGGACCTGCTTCCACGTCCCACGCCCCGAAACGCACCACGGGCAGGACTCCTGGGTCCCCCTCCGGCCTCCGAAGCGCTTCCTTTCGCCAAGCATCCAGGTCCCTCGGCATCAAAAGAAATTCAGGCTGGAAGGGACTGATCTCCCCCCCAGACCATCCCTGCCCCCAGCTCTGCTCGCGCCACCCCAGGGGCGGCGAAACTACGAGACCCCGAGCCATCTCCCAGGGTTTTAGGCTTTGCTTTACCCTTCCCTTCAGGCCGACGCTGCAGAGCGGCGCCGAAAAAATAAGGCAAAAGGGTGTTTTTCGGTGTTATTTCAACGAACCCGGCGCACACAGACCGCGGAGCGCCTGAACTGGAAAACCAGAGGCGCTAAACGGACTGGAAAGGGCCTCGGCCTGCTGGCTGCCTTCATCACGGCTCACATTCCTCAGCTGAAGGAGCGACACCTCAACCTCATGCTCCGAAGACTCGGGATCGGATTCCCGGAGAACCAGAACCGAGGGGGAAGCCGGGGTCAAGGGGAGAGCGACGGAGGGGCTGGCGGCTGCGCATCGCGCCTGGATCGAACCCCACGGGATCGGGGGCCCCTCGGAAAGTGGGGGTTCCCCTCTGGATTTAAGAAAAAAAAAATCCCCCCCCGCAGGCAGGAGGAGCCCCTCAAGATGGGGAAAGTTGTGGGTGAGACACACAAGCACCCCTCGGGGTGGGAACACCGGGATCTCCTCCGCAGGCTGAGCCCAGCCCAGCGCTGGAGGCCCCGCAGGGCCCTGCTGGGCCTCGGGATGGAGCAGCCCCGGGGCAAAGCTTCATCCAGGGCCTGAGGCAAGCGGGACCCCCGCTCCCTACGTGCGCCGGGACTCTCCAGAGTCTCCTCGGAACGAAGGTGACTTGAGCTTTGCCCCAGGAAAAGCTCCCACTTGGAGGAAGGGGCTGGGAGACGCCATTTCTCCGAGCGGCCGCAGGCCCAGGGAAGGACACCCCCCCCCCAAAGCCCTCAGGGGCTGAGAAGCCGTTTTCCTCCTACGGACGAGGCCCCAAGACGACTCTAAGACCAGTAAAGCCCGATGTCCTGAGCAAGAACGGGTCTGAAACCTGTCTACACCCCCAAAGACCACACCAGCCCCACTCCCAGATCTTCTGGGAAGAGGCGGAGACAAAGCACCGGCACAGGCCTCTCGCAGACGGGCTGCGGGACCGGGCACCGCGGCGGAACACGACAACCACGACGTTCCTCCGAGAATCCTCCTTTCGGCATCCCGAAAGGGACCGTCCCCGGGGCAGGGCTGTCGTTTCCAGAGCGGGATAAGAAGCCGTTTGCTTTGGGGAACGGGCCTGACTCAAAGAAGAGCTACTCACAGCAGTATCCTGCAGGCTTCGCTGTTTATTCCCCCCATGGAGTCGTAGTAGGTGATGGTTTTTTTCCTGAAGTCGACCACCTAGACGAGGAGAGGCTCGTTAACCCCGTGTGACACACGGAGCTCCCCTCTCTGCCAGGACGAGGGGCTTTGGGCCCGTTTCACAGCAGAGAAAGGGGTTCAGAGGGCTCCCAACACCCTGGGGACGGCCATCCCCCCCCCACCCCCCACCCCAGGGTTCTTGAACCACTTGAACCCCTAAATCAGGCTCCCCTCGGAGCACCCCGGTGGAACCCAAGAGCACGCCGTCACCCTCGCCGTCACAAGCCACGGACGGGCTCACAGAGGCTTCGCTCCACCCGACGTGCGCAGAACTGAGCGATTCAAGTCCCCCCCAGGGGGAGGTTTTGGGGCCTCTTTGCCCCATTTTTTCCACACCATCGCCTTCCCGGGCAGCTCAACCCCCTCTCCCCACCCCCCCCCCCCCCCGAGGAGGAGGTTTGAGCCGAGGGTGACGCAGGCTGAAAAGCCCAAATCGAGGGCAGGAGGCAGAGCAAGCCGCGCCGTTATCTGTCATCTGAACCGCTTCTCCAGCGATCCCGGGGCACCGGAGTTTGTGGGAACGCGGAAAGGAGAGCTTTCTCCGGAGAATAAGCCAGCCTGACGTGACCTTCACGGCTCTTTTTTTTTAATTTAAAAGACTAGAAACACACCCAAAAAGCCGCAGCTATCTCCCTCTGGCCTCCGGTTTTAGCCACAGGCCCGACTTTCCCCTCCCTGACAACTCAAAAGAGCCGCGAAACGTCCCGGGAGAATTCCCGGGGCGACCCGCTGGGGCCACGCTGCGAGGAACGGGAGCGCTCACCGCCAGGCACCAGTGCACCCCCAGGTGAATGGGCACCAGGAGGAGATCCACGGAGAAGATATCCACTTTTTTAGTCCACCGCTTCACCGCCTGGTAGCCCGCCGTTTTCAATTTGGTGAAGAAGAACGTGTTGAAGGCGTGAACCGCCGGCAAACCCTTCTCTTTGCTCCGCTCCATCAGCAAATTCATGTAGAAATTAATGATCTGGGAAAGACCAAAAAAAAAAACCCCAGGCACGTGGGACACGGTAGATGCGGCTCTTCCGCAGCAGCCGCCCTGTCCCTGGGCTCCACGAGGCGAGACGTCGGGCTGGCCTCCACCTGATCCAGGGGGGGATTGCCAACCCCTCAGCAGCCCCAAAACCTTCCAAACCCACCCCAAAAATAGAGAAGGCTGCGCTGCCAAACCTAAGTTTGCTCTTTTTTTAGCCCCCCGCCCCCCATCACATCCACAATCAGTCCCACTCCTCCCAGTTACTATTATTTCTTCAAGTGCCTCGTCCACACGCAGGGGTTTTTCCACGGAGCAACCGCTCCGGAGCGTGACCCACACCCGCTGTTCCCACCCCGACCTCTTTCTGGACAAACAGACACGTCTGACCAGCTTTAAATTCCCAAAGAAAGACGGATCCGAGCGGCTCCTAACCTCATCGTTGAGCCAGTTCAGGTTATTGAGGGTCTGAATGTCCTTCCGAGTGATCGTCAACCGAAAGGCTTCGCTGAGGACCTCGTCCTGGTTCCCCCCTCGGAACACGTTCTTGATTTCCTTCTCCATCTCCTACAGGGAGGACACGGACAGGGTGGGATTGGGAAGGGCCTGGTGGGAACTAAGGCGGGATTCCAGCGTTTATCCTTCGCCCCTCCACGGATGAGCTCGCTACGGGACGCGCACGGCGCCAGGGCACGGACCTCAGGAAGCCTCGTCCCTGGGTGGATCCTTCCCCCCCCCCTCCCCGGGGCCTCGAGCCGAGTCCCACGAGTGGGTTTCCCTTTTCCCCACGGGAGGAGCGACCCACACCGCCTCGCCCAGGCACCCGCAGGCACGACGGGGAGCTCACCCCCTCCCACAGCGCGCAGAGGTTTGCTTTGGGCAGATCCCCTGGCGTTAACCAGCCACGGGGCTTCTGCCCAATTCGTGGCCCGCTGCTTCCGCGCCCCAAAGCTTCCAACACAACCTTTAACCGCCCTTTATATCCTTCAACTTTTCCAGAAGTTTGTGGGTGACAGGGGATGGGATACACCCGCTCGAGGCCGCGGTTCTTCGCCCGGGAATTTGAGGCGATTGAGGAAAAGGGTCCCACTGTCCGAGTCCATCGTTTTGTCGCCACAAAATTTGGCTTTCGAGGCCCAAGATGGTGTTTTGGGCAGTGGTGTGGTTTACAGGGGATGTTCCCGCCCCCCGGGAGCTCCTTCCCGCCCCCCCCCGGGAGCTCCTTCCCGCCCCCCCCCGGGAGCTCCTTCCCGCCCCCCCCCGGGAGCTCCTTCCCGCCCCCCCCCGGGAGCTCCTTCCCGCCCCCCCCCGGGAGCTCCTTCCCGCCCCCCCCCGGGAGCTCCTTCCCGCCCCCCCCCCCGCACACACGACCCCCGGGCAGACCCACCTCGGTGATTTCGGGGAATTCCTCTTCGCCATCAGCCGACTTCGCATCCTCTTTCTCTTCCGGAACCACCGTGACGGGGATTTCCTTCTCGAGGGGCACTCGAAGATTTAAATCCACCAGATCCTGCACCGAGTGTTCCTGCTCCTGCAGCCGCTGAGGGGGGAAAAGAGACCTCCACGTCAGGTGGAGTCGCCTCTCCGGGGCCACGAGGAGCCAATTCCAGGCGACACACAGGGACACGGAGCGCTCCTGCCGGCCGCCACACCACCGGGAGCGTCGCCACGGGAAGGGGAAGCCGCCAAGACACCAAACCCCAAAAGGAGTCGGTTTTGGTCATTTTTCCCGCCCCCTCTCCCACTTCCAATTTGCCTTCTCTCCCGTGGTTTAATCCCAGGACCCACAGACTGTTCTCCCTCCGTTACCTGGCTCTGCAGCTGGAGGGCCAGCGCCTTCTGCTCCTCGATTTGCCGCCACCTCTCCCGAGCTCGGGAATCGTAGACGCTGGTCCTGAAACGCAGCGTTTATCGGGGGGGGGAGGTGTTGTGTCTCCCCACGAACGCTCACGACAGGAGAACAGGGAGGAAAAGGGGCACTTACAGTTCCTTGATCCACAGCTCCGCCTGGAAGAACGGGAGGCTAGAAAAGAAGGAGAAAGGACGGGCGTTAAGCCTCCTGCTTCGTGGGGAAAGGCAGAAACCGCCCGACGAGGGGTTTCTCGGCGCGATCCGAGCAGGGCCCTGCTGCAAACCAGCGATTTGCAGCCGGGTCTCGGGAATAGAGGTTGGACACGTCCCACTCCAGCTCCTGTAGCCCCAGCAAAGCCGTGTCTCTCCACGAGACACTCGGGAAGCCGCTGGTCACCTCCCGCTCTGCTTTCTCCCCTCTCCGTGGATTAAAAAAAAAAAAAAAAAGCATGGAAACCCCCACCCCCCCCCCCCGTTGTCCCAGAGTTTTACAGCTTCTTACCTCGGTGCTGGGGTTCTGGAATCCTTTACCTTGAGCAAAATGACGGAGTCTGACCCTAAAAAGAGTAAAGTTTAGGGAATGTCATTATCCAACAATTATTACCCGCTTCCCCAACGGCTACAACAGCCCAAATAAAAAGAAATAGGGAAAAGCAGCTTTGCCACAGATGTTTGGTTTCTAGGTTTGGGGGTTTTTCTGGGGGGTCTCCCGCGCCGGGGCCTTTTTGGGGGGTTTTTTGGGTTTTTTAACCTTCAGACTGTGCCTTAGATGCTGGCAGATGCTCTCGCTGCTGCTGGGCCGTGAGCCGCCGGCCTCGAAGAGGCCGGAGGAGTAGCTGGGGGGGGAGTAGAGCGACGTTTTGGGCGACGGCTGCTCCCGCGGTCCGAGGAGGCCGGGCGCCGAGGGGGCTGGTGCGAGGCCGGGAGCTTCAAACAGCTTCGAGTTCTTGCTGGGAGTTTCTTTCGCCATGGTTTTGCTGGAGTTGGGACACCTGGATCTAGGAAGGGCAGCCAGTAAGTTCCCAGGGAATATGGGGGGGGGGGGGGGGGGGGTGCTGGGGGCTGGGGAAGAGCATCCGACACACTCACAGGTGGAAGGGGAACAGGGAAGAGGGCTTGGACGTGGAAAACTGTTTCCCCGTGACCATCTGGAGCAGCTGCCTGTAGATCTCTCGCTCTTCCTCTCGAACCGTCTGCAGGGAAACAACCGGCCGCGTCCGGGGCACGCGACTTCCACAGAGAACCCGGGAACAGCGGGGGGAGGGGGGGGGCAGGGGGAGCCCAGAGCTCTTTTGGGGGGAGGGGGGGGCGCCCCTGAGTTCTTTTGGGGGGAGGGGGGGGGCGCCCCCAGAGCTCCTTTTGGGGGGAGGGGGGGGGCGCCCCCAGAGCTCCTTTGGGGGGGAGGGGGGGGGGCGCCCCCAGAGCTCCTTTGGGGGGGAGGGGGGGGAGGGGGGGGGGCGCCCCCAGAGCTCCTTTGGGGGGGAGGGGGGGGAGGGGGGGGGGCGCCCCCAGAGCTCCTTTGGGGGGGAGGGGGGGGCCGGGGGGGGGCGCCCCCAGAGCTCCTTTTGGGGGGAGGGGGGGGCGCCCCCAGAGCTCCTTTCGGGGGGAGGGGGGGGCGCCCCCAGAGCTCCTTTCGGGGGGAGGGGGGGCGCCCCCAGAGCTCCTTTCGGGGGGAGGGAGGGGCGCCCCCAGAGCTCCTTTCGGGGGGAGGGGGGGGGGGGGCGCCCCCAGAGCTCCTTTCGGGGGGGAGGGGGGGGGGGGCCCCCAGAGCTCCTTTCGGGGGGAGGGGGGGGGGGCGCCCCCAGAGCTCCTTTCGGGGGGAGGGGGGGGGGGCGCCCCCAGAGCTCCTTTCGGGGGGAGGGGGGGGGGGCGCCCCCAGAGCTCCTTTCGGGGGGAGGGGGGGGGGGCGCCCCCAGAGCTCCTTCGGGGGGAGGGGGGGGGCGCCCCCAGAGCTCCTTTCGGGGGAGGGGGGGGGGCGCCCCCAGAGCTCCTTTCGGGGGGAGGGGGGGGGGCGCCCCCAGAGCTCCTTTGGGGGGGAGGGGGGGGCGCCCCAGAGCTCCTTTGGGGGGGAGGGGGGGGGGCGCCCCAGAGCTCCTTTGGGGGGGAGGGGGGGGGCGCCCCCAGAGCTCCTTTGGGGGGGAGGGGGGGGGGCGCCCCCAGAGCTCCTTTGGGGGGGAGGGGGGGGGCGCCCCAGAGCTCCTTTGGGGGGGAGGGGGGGGCGCCCCCAGAGCTCTTTTGGGGGGAGGGGGGGGGGCGCCCCAGAGCTCCTGAGGGGGGGCCGCCCCCAGAGCTCCTTTGGGGGGGGGGGGGCTGCCCCCAGAGCTCGCTCTTTTTGGGGGGGGGGGGGGGGGGGGGGTTGGGAAGAACCCAGAGCTCACTCTCTTTTGGCGGGGGGGGGGGGGGCCAGAGCTCGCTATTTTGGGGGGGGGGGGGGGAGCCCCAGAGCTCGCTCTTTGGAGAGGGGGGGGGGGAGGCCGCCCCCGAGCTCGCTCTTTCGGGGGGGGAGGGGAGGGTGGGAAGAACCCAGAGCTTGCTCTCTTTTGGGGGGGGGGGGGGGGAGAGCCCCAGAGCTCGCTCTTTGGGGTGGGGGGGCGCTTGCCCAGAGCTCTTTTAGGAGGGAAGGAGCTCCAGAGCTCGCTCTTTTGGGGGGGGGGGGGGGGGTGGGGGGAGGCCACCCAGGGCGCTCAACGAGTTCAGCCATCAGCCTCGGTCAGACCCAGCACAGCTGAAGCCTGCCCCTGAGCAGAGCTGGAGGCCGCTCCTGCCTGGCAGAACCCAGCACAAGGTCAAAGCCCCCCTCAAACGCTTCACGGCGCCCCAAAGAGATCTCCTCGGGCAAAACCCCACCCCCCTCAAACGCTCTCCCGGCCTCCTCTTTACCTCCTCCGCCGTGCTGACGGACCGCCGGGGGGTTTTCTTGGGGCTGAGCAGGCTGCGGCGGCACGGCCCGCTCCAGGAAGGGCTCTGAGCGGGTTTGAGGGGAAAAGCCGCCGCATGGCAGTGGTGGTTGGATTTCCCTCCAAAACTGTTGGACGTCCCACTGTCAGGGGAGAAAAGAACACTTCCACTTCGACTTCACGCTCGTTTCAAGCCCTTTTCTCATCCTCCCCCAGCCCCAAACCCGGCCAAGAACGGGGCTACCCAACTGGGATGAGAAATTCGGGTTTGATTTGGGGGTTCAAGCACCCAAGCTGAAGCCTGGCTCTCCCTCGGGCTCGACCTGAAACCGCTCCCGAGGTCTGCGCGGCCACCCCGGTGCCACCAGGGGGCACCGCGAGGCCGAGAAGCCACCGCCGGGCAACCTCTGGCCAGAGCCCCCAGCTCCCGCATCCAGCCCCGCACCCCGAAACGGCCGAGCCTCGCCTGGGAAGGCCGCTCGGGGCGGTTTGAATTCCCCGACAGCAGCAGACACCCTCCCCGGCCTCGCTTCTCCCCTCCTCGGGCTCACCTAAGAGGCCGTGACAAAAACCACACGGGGCCATTTGGCGTTTCTCCCGCTGAAACGAGCTTTTTCCCTCTTTGCCAACAAATATCAGGCACTGAGGGGATTTTCAGGAGGCTCGACCCAGGCTGGAAAGGTCTGAAGCAACGGGAGTTCACGCCAGCTGCAAAAAGAACTCCTGCACCCAGCGCTGACCAGCGAATTTTCACCGCAAAAAGGACGACGGATTCTTTCCCCCCTAATTTCTCAGGGGCGTAAGGATGTTCCTGGAGTCCTGGAACAACTCCTGATGCGCTCAAAACCCACCTGTTACACCACCAGCTCCTGTCAGAGGCAGCTGCAGCCTCTCCAAACCAGCCCCTGCGCCCTTCACGGAGCATCTTCACCTCAGGGAGGCCGATAAACACCGACGGGCGCCCACGGGCCCGGCCGACCTCGACCCACGCGATGATTTTCCCCCCCCAAAATCGTTCCCAGCAGGTAAACCCCCCCGCCCAGAAGCTCCCCCGGGGAGGGTTCGGCGCCGAAGGGAGCTGTACGTACCCGGGGGTCTTGCGAGCTTCGAGGTAGGAGCCTCGGCTCACCCGCGGCTTCGGCGGCGCCGAGCCCAGAGGGGGCACCAGACCCCGCCACTGCCCGTTGGCGCTGGAGCCAAAGGCTCGAGGCTCCCCCGCCGGCCGGTAGCTCTCGGGGCAGGGGGCTTCTGCGGGGGGAGAGGGGGGGAGAAACACGGCAGAGGTCAAGGAGGAGCCACGTCCTCCTCCCCGAGCTGCTTCGGGGAGCGAAGGGCCCAAAACCCGAGGCTGAAGGGCGGGAAACGGCGTCTTACCTGGGCTGTAATTGAGGGCGCAGGAGGCATTGCCAGCGGGGCAAGCGAAACCGCTGAGCTTGGTGGGTAAAAACTGGGTGAAAACCGGTGGAATTTTGTTAGAAGTAAGGGCAGCTCCAGCGTAAATCCCCGGGGAGATAAAATCCCAGGGGAGACGTGCCATATCCCAGCTCCTCCCCGGTCGCACCGGCAGGAGGGAGCGATTCCCGAAGCAGCCCAGTGAGGGGGGACGCGGCGGGGCCAGGCTGACGGCACGGCCCAAGCGTCGCTCGCCCTCCCGCCCCCTCCCCAAATCTGCTCCGCCAGGCACCACGGGGGGGGTTTAGCGGGAGAAAAACGGAGCCCAGCTCGTCCCAGAGCACGAGCCACCGGCTCCGCAGCCAAGCCGGCGACTCACGGGGACGCCACGGCAGCGTTGAGACCCGCCAGCCGAGCGCCCCCACGGGTGGCTTCACCCCCCCGGGGGCAGGATCCCCCCCGTGATTTCGCCTCGACGGCACAGGAGAGTCGGGCGTTACCGAGACGGGGCCGCCAAACCCCCCCCCCCCCCGGTAGGTTTTGAACACAAGAACGCTGCGCCCAGAGACACCCCCCCCCCCGGGCACCTCCGACCCCCAGGAGTCGGAGAAACCACCAAACCTCACGTTTCTCCCCCCAAACACCGACCGGGGGACGGGGGACGAGAGGCCCTCGCCAGAGCCACGCCGGTGCCCGCGGAGGAAGAGGAGGAGGAGGAGGATCCCCCCGGGCTCCGCACCTTGCTGTCCGGCTGGGAGAGCGGGTCCCGCAGGCCGGTGCGCGGGGGCAGGGGAAAGGCCTTGAAGGTGGAGCCGTGGTTGGGCCGCGCCGCGTCCCGGGCCTCCATCCTCATGGGCTCCGCGGCCGCATCGGAGGGAGAAGAACCCCCGGCAGCCGGACCCCCCCCCCGCGGCGGCGGCGGAGGAGAAGCGGCGGAGCGGTCGCTGTCCCGAAGGGCCGGGCCGGCTCGGCGAGCAGCGGGAGGGCGCGGACGACACCGATTTTCTTCCTAAAGAAACTAAAATCAAACGAAAACAACGAGAAAAACGTCAGGGAAAAGCACGGCCCCAACGGTCAGCGCCCGGGACGGGCTGGCGGCTCCCGCCGAGGCGGCGGGACCGGCCGAGGGCTCCCGGCGCTCACCCCCGGCGAAGGGGCCGCCGGGCCAGGGCAGGCCGGGGCTGAGGCCGCCGAGGCTGAGGCCGCCGAGGCTGAGGCCGCCGAGGCTGAGGCCCGGCCCCCGCCGTTCCCGCCGCCGCCCCCCCCACCCCCCCACCCCCAAGCCCGGTCCGGTCGGCCCTACCGGAAGCGGAAGCGTTCCCGAGGGCGCGCGCGCGCCTTTCCCGGGCTCGGTGGCGGCTGCCGGCAACGAGGCGGACGGAAGCGGAACTTGAAGCCAGGCGCGGCGCCGCCGGAAGTGACGCTCCAGAGCGAGGCGGGAAGGGAGGGGAAGGGGGGCGGAGTTTCCGCTCTGGGCGGGAGAGGCGCATGCGCGGTGTGGGGAAAGGGGGGGGTGGAGGGGGACGGGATGGGGCCCCCTGGCGGCGCGGGGGTGTCAGCCCGGGGGGGAGGGGGGGCCTGGGGGGGGGGGGTGTCACCCGATAGGGTGTCCCCAATGGAGGGGGGGGGGGGGGGGGGGGAGACACCCCTGTGGGGGCTGCCAGCCCATGGAGTGTCCCCTGGGGGGAGGGGGGCACCGGAGGGGGGGGGCACCGGAGGGGGGGGGGGCACCGGAGGGGGGGGGGCACCGGAGGGGGGGGGGGCCCCCCACCGGAGGGGGGGGAGGGGCACCCTACGGGACAGAATGACCCCACAGCGGGACACCCTGGGGGTATCGTCACCCGGGGGGGCTCACGCTGGTGGTGTTCCCCTACGGGGGGGGGGGGGGGCTTCCCCATGGGGCAGCCGATCCCGTCCCAGCTGATCCCTACAGCCGATCCTCTCATACCCAATCCCATCCCAGCCGATCCCGTTACAGCCGATCCCGTCCCAGCTGATCCCTACAGCCGATCCTGTTACAGCTAGTCCTATCCCAGCTGATTCCATCCCAGCCGATCCCGCCCCAGCTGATCCCTACAGCCGATCCCGTTACAGCTGAACCCGTCACAGCTGATCCCGTTAGGGCTGATCCCATTACAGTTGCTCCCTACAGCCAATCCTCTCACAGACGATCCCATCCCAGCCGATCCCATCCCAGCCGATCCCCAACCGATCCCATTACACCCGATCCTGTCCCCGCTGATCCACAACCGATCCCATTACACCCGATCCCATCCCAGCCGATCCTCTCGCAGCTGATCGTGTCCCAGCTGATCCCCAACCGATCCCATTACCCCTGATCCTGTCCCAGCCGATCCCCAACCGATCCCATTACAACTGATCCTGTCCCAGCTGATCCTCTCACAGCTGATCCCATCCCAGCCGATCCCCAACCGATCCCATTACACTTGATCCCATCCCAGCCGATCCCATTCCAGCTGATCCTGTCCCATCTGATCCTGTCATACCTGATCCCATTACACTCGATCCCGTCCCAGCTGATCCTGTCCCAGCTGATCCCATCCCAGCCGATCCCAAACTGATCCCATTACACTTGATCCCGTCCCAGCCGATCCCATTCCAGCTGATCCTGTCCCAGCCGATCCCCAACCGATCCCATTACACCTGATCCCATCCCAGCCGGTCCTGTCCCAGCTGAACCTCTCACAGCTGATCCCATCCCAGCCGATCCCCAGCCGATCCCATTACACCTGATCCCATCCCAGCCGGTCCTGTCCCAGCTGATCCTCTCGCAGCTGATCCTGTCCCAGCTGATCCCCAACCGATCCCATTACCCCTGATCCTGTCCCAGCCGATCCCCAACCGATCCCATTACAACTGATCCTGTCCCAGCTGATCCCCTCACAGCTGATCCCATCCCAGCCGATCCCCAACCGATCCCATTACACTTGATCCCGTCCCAGCCGATCCCATTCCAGCTGATCCCGTCCCATCTGATCCTGTCATACCTGATCCCATTACACTCGATCCTGTCCCAGCTGATCCTGTCCCAGCTGATCCCATCCCAGCCGATCCCAAACTGATCCCATTACACTTGATCCCATCCCAGCCGATCCCATTCCAGCTGATCCTGTCCCAGCCGATCCCCAACCGATCCCATTACACCTGATCCCATCCCAGCCGGTCCTGACCCAGCTGATCCTCTCGCAGATGATCCTGTCCCAGCTGATCCCCAACCGATCCCATTACCCCTGATCCCGTCCCAGCCGATCCTCAACCGATCCCATTACAACTGATCCTGTCCCAGACGATCCTCTCACAGCTGATCCCATCCCAGCCGATCCCCAACCGATCCCATTACACTTGATCCCGTCCCAGCCGATCCCATTCCAGCCGATCCCGTCCCAGCCGATCCCCAACCGATCCCATTACACTTGATCCCGTCCCAGCCGATCCCATTCCAGCTGATCCCGTCCCAGCCGATCCCCAACCGATCCCATTACACTTGATCCCATCCCAGCTGATCCTCTCACAGCTGATCCCGTCCCAGCCGATCCCCTTACACCCGATCCCGTCCCCGCCGCGGGTGCCAGCAGCCATGGTGGCCGTCCCCGAGCTCTCCCCGGAGGCCTCCCGGCTCCTCCTCTCGGCCGCGCTCTCCCTCGCCGCCATCCTCCTCTTCCTCACCTTCCTCCCCCCCGCCCCGAGGAGGGGGGAACCGCCAGGTCAGTGCCCGCTGGAACCAGCAGGGAAGGCAGACTGGAACCAGCAAGGATGGCAGACCGGTACCAGTTAAGGGAGGGCAGACCAGTACCTGCAGGGAATACAGCCTGGCACCAGTAAGGAGCGCAGACTGGTACCTGCAGGGGATACAAACAGACTGGAACCAGTAAGGAGGGCATACTGGTGCCAGCAAGCAGGGTAAACTGGTACCAGCAAGGAATACAGCCTGGCACCAGTAAGGAGGGCGGACTGTTACCTGCAGGGAATACAAACTGGAACCAGTAAGGAGGGCAGACCAGTACCCAGAGACCAGTAACCACAGGGAATATGGACTCTTACCAACAGGGAATATTGACAGGCACCAGTAAGGAGGGCAGACTGGCACCAGTAAGGAGGGCAGACTAGAACCAGTAAGGAGTGCAGAGTGGCACCAGTAAGGAGGGCAGAGTGGCACCAGTAAGGAGGGCAGACTGGCACCAGTAAGGAGGGCAGACTAGAACCAGTAAGGAGTGCAGAGTGGCACCAGTAAGGAGGGCAGACTGGCACCAGTAAGGAGGGCAGACTGGCACCAGTAAGGAGGGCAGAGTGGCACCAGTAAGGAGGGCAGACTGGCACCAGTAAGGAGGGCAGACTAGAACCAGTAAGGAGTGCAGAGTGGCACCAGTAAGGAGGGCAGACTGGCACCAGTAAGGAGGGCAGACTGGCACCCGCAGGGCCGTGCCCCCCATGCCCCCACCGTGCCGGAGAGGTGACACCCCCCACCCGCGGGGCCGTCCCTCCCCCTGGGGGCCCCATTTAGGGGCTGGCGGGGCGGTGGGTGCCAGTCTGCGGGTGTCACTGGGCCCGGGGGGGGACCTCGCCGCCCTTCCCACCTTTTGTTTTGCCCAATTTTCCACTTTTTCCAGCCAAAAAGATGGCGCAGACACCGCTGGGACACAGGCACACCGAGATCTTGGGCGCCGGCAAAGCCATCGCCGTCCTCACCTCCGGGGGGGACGCCCAGGGTAAGGGACACCCCGGTGACCCCGAAAAGCGTCGGTCGTGGGAGGGTGGAGCTTCATTTTGGGGAGAAACCAGGTGAAAATGGGACTTTGGTGGCCAGGTCCTGCAGCCGGTTGAGTGGTTGTGGGTTTGGGGGTGACCTTGGCGGGGGCGGGGGGACACACACGGTGAGGTGACGAAGCCGTGGGGTAGCATTAAGGGGAGTTTTGGGGTGCAGGGAGGGGTCTGGGTGCACGTGCCCCATGCCAAAATTTGGGGGGGGGCTTAAAGGGATGACAGTGGTAACGCCCCGGCACGAAGCCAACGCCACAGAAGCGCCGGGGTTGCCCAAAACCTCAAGGATTCAGCCCAAAGCTTGTCATCCACCTGGGTGGCTCCCCAGGAATGAGGGGGGATCCCAATTGGGGGGGGGGGGGGGGTGTTGTTCTTCCAGCCCACAGCGGGGGGGTCTCGGCTCCCCCCCCCCCCCCCCGCCACCGCGCTCGTCACCCCGGTGTCACGCGGCGCCGCCGCTAAATGTCAACGGGGCAAAAATAACCCGGGCAGCTGCGGGATCGCGCGGGGGGGGGGGGGTGTTGGGGGGGGGGGGGGGGAAGCTCGGCTTGAGGGGGGGGTCCCCAAAGCTGGGAGGGGATCCCCGGGTGACGCTTTCCTCCCCCCCCCCGTGCTCAGGCATGAACGCGGCCGTCCGCGCCGTGGTGCGGGTGGGCATCTACACCGGCGCCAAGGTCTACTTCGTCCATGAGGTCGGTGCCAAGCATCCCCCCCCAGTATTCCCAGTATTCCCAGTGCCCCCCAAAATCTACCGGGGGGGGTATGTGGGGAGAGGGTGTTGTTTCAACGTCACGTGTCTGTGTGTGTCCCCCCTCCTCTCCAGGGCTACCAGGGGCTGGTGGACGGTGGCGACAACATCAAGGAGGCCACGTGGGAGAGCGTCTCCATGATGCTGCAGCTGGTGAGCAGAGGCTGAGACCGGCCAGCTCAGTGCACTGATGGCAGGGGGAGCAGGGGGGGCACATGATGCTGCAGCTGGTGAGCAGAGGCTGAGACCGGCCAGCTCAGTGCACCGATGGTGTGTGGGGGGGGTGCACATGATGCTGCAGCTGGTCAAAGCGGAGGCTGAGACCGGCCAGCTCAGTGCACTGATGGCAGGGGGAGCAGGGGGGGCACATGATGCTGCAGCTGGTGAGCAGAGGCTGAGACCGGCCAGCTCAGTGCACTGATGGCGGGGGGGGGCCCATGATGCTGCAGAGTGGAGGCTGAGACCGGCCAGCTCAGTGCACTGATGGTGTGTGGGGGGGTGCACATGATGCTGCAGCTGGTCAAAGCGGAGGCTGAGACCGGCCAGCTCAGTGCACTGATGGCAGGGGGAGCAGGGGGGGCCCATGAGGCTGCAGCTGGTGAGCAGAGGCTGAGACCGGCCAGCTCAGCGCACTGATGGTGTGTGGGGGGGTGCACATGATGCTGCAGCTGGTCAAAGTGGAGGCTGAGACCGGCCAGCTCAGTGCACTGGTGGCCGGGGGGGGGGGCCCATGATGCTGCAGAGCGGAGGCTGAGACCGGCCAGCTCAGTGCACTGATGGCAGGGGGGGTGGGGGGGACATGAGGCTGCAACTGGTGAGCGGAGGCTGAGACCGGCCAGCTCAGTGCACCGATGGCGGGGGGGGGGGGGCTCTGCTGCTGCAGCTGGTGAGCAGAGGCTGAGACCGGCCAGCTCAGCGCACTGATGGTGTGTGGGGGGGTGCACATGATGCTGCAGCTGGTCAAAGCGGAGGCTGAGAGCGGCCAGCTCAGCGCACCGATGGCGGGGGCCACAGCTGGGGGATGGTGTAACCCTACGCCGCGGGGTCAAGCCTGAAAATAACCCGAAACCAGAGCCGGGATGGACAGAGGGCCACGGGGGGGGGGGGGGTGGGGTGGTAGTGGTAGTGGTGGCAGGGTTGGGGGGGGGGTGTGACACCCAGCACCCACGCGGGGGTCCCGCAGGGGGGGACGGTCATCGGCAGCGCGCGGTGCCAGGACTTCCGGACGCGCGAGGGCCGCCTGAAAGCCGCCCGCAACCTGGTGAAACGCGGCATCACCAACCTCTGCGTCATCGGCGGCGACGGCAGCCTCACCGGCGCCGACACCTTCCGAGCCGAGTGGAGCAGCCTCTTGGCCGAGCTGGTCAAAGTGGGTACGTGTGTGTGTGTCCCCCCCCCTCCCACGGGACCCCCCTCGACCCCATCGGCGGGCTGAAAAGGGTGGTTTGTACCAAAACGGAAGGGTTTGCCGCCAAATCGGGGCGGTTGTACGCAAAAAGGGGGGGTTTTTATAACCCACGCCGGCGTTTGGCCTCGCGGGGTTGGGTTTTTTCTTGCGGAGGGGGTTTGGTGTTTGGCTCCGTGGGGATGGTGTTTTTTGGGGGGAGGGACACACCCCCCCCCCCGACAGAGGGAAAAGGGGGTGTCGCACCCTGCGGCAGGGGGGATCACGGCGGAGGAGGCGAAGAAATCGAGTCACCTGAACATCGTGGGCATGGTGGGCTCCATCGACAACGACTTCTGCGGCACCGACATGACCATTGGCACCGACTCGGCGCTGCACCGCATCATGGAGATCGTGGACGCCATCACCACCACGGCCCAGAGGTGACGGGGACCCTTCCCCGTGTCCCCCACGCCACGCTCAAGGCGGGGGGGGGGGGGGGGTGTCCGGACCCCGCTCGGGCTCGCCGTGGGGTGAAACTCGTGTCTCCCGCAGCCACCAGCGGACCTTCGTGCTGGAAGTGATGGGTCGCCACTGCGGGTGCGTCCGCCGGGATCCAGCTCCCGGTAAAGAACACAAAGGGAAAAAAAACAACCCAAACCCTAAACAGCCTCTTTTTTACCCGTTTCCAGCTACCTGGCGCTCATCACCGCCCTGGCCTGCGGCGCCGACTGGGTCTTCATCCCCGAGTCCCCCCCCGAGGATGACTGGGAGGACCACTTGTGCCGGAGGCTGACGGAGGTAGGACGGGCTCCCACGGGTGCCGCGTCCCCAGCCCCGTCCCCACATCGTCACCCCTTTCCCCACATCGTCACCCCCTTCCCCACATCGTCACCCCCTTCCCCACATCGTCACCCCTTTCCCCACATCGTCACCCCTTTCCCCACATCGTCACCCCCTTCCCCACATCGTCACCCCTTTCCCCACATCATCACCCCCTTCCCCACATCATCACCCCCCACCCCAGACCCGCCTGGGCGGCTCGAGGCTGAACATCATCATCGTGGCCGAAGGCGCCATCGACAAGCACGGCAAGGCCATCACCTCCGACGACATCAAAACCGTGAGCGGGGAAAGGGGGGGCGGGGGTGGGAAATGGGTGAAACCCCTTTTTTTCCCCCCTATTTTCTCCCGGCCCCCGCGGCAGGGCCGGATCCAGGCGCATCCCTGTCTTGCAGCTGGTGGTGAAGCGTTTGGGATACGACACCCGTGTCACCATCCTGGGCCACGTCCAGCGCGGCGGGACACCCTCCGCCTTCGATCGCATCCTGGTAGGCAGCTCCCTCCCCCAAAACGGGGTGAGGGGGAGAAAGGGGGGGGGGTGGGGGGTCCGAGGAGGGGGGTAACATCCCCGTCCCTGTCCCCACAGGGCAGCCGGATGGGTGTGGAAGCCGTCATGGCTCTGCTGGAGGGGACCCCCGACACCCCCGCCTGCGTTGTCAGCCTCTCGGGCAACCAAGCCGTGCGCCTGCCCCTGATGGAGTGCGTGCAGGTGGTGAGTAGGGGGGGGGGGGGCGGGACCCCCAAAAGCACCCCCGGGGCTCCCCACAGGCCGCAAACCCAACCGGTGCGATGCAAAAGGCACGGGGCGGGATGCAAAGCCCCCAAGGAGGATGCAAGCCCAGCCCCTGCAGTGCAAACGCACCCAGTGCGGTGCAAACCCCTCCAGTGCAACCCAAACGCAGCCGGGTGCGGTGCAAACCCGGCCAGCGCGGTGCAAAGCCACGTAGCGCCGCGCAAACCTGGCCGGCGTGGCTGCGAACCCAGTGGGTGCGATGCAAAGCCAGCTGGCGCGGTGCAAACCTGGCTGGCGGGGTTGCAAACCTGGCAGGTGCGATGCAAAGAGCCACGCAGTGCGATGCAAACCCGCCCAATGCAATGCAAACCCGGCCAGTGCGGTTGCAAACTCGGCAGGTGCAATGCAAAGAGCCACGCAATGCAATGCAAACCCATCCAATGCAATGCAAACCCAGCTGCTGCGGTTGCAGACCCAGCCGGCACGGTGTAAACCCAGCGGGTGCAATGCAAAGAGCCATGCAGTGCGATGCAAACCTGTCCAATGCAATGCAAACCCAGCCAGTGTGGTTGCAGACCCAGCCAGCACGGTGCAAACCCGACGGGTGCGATGCAAAGAGCCACGCAGTGCAATGCAAACTCGTCCAATGCAATGCAAACCCAGGTGGTGTGGTTGCAGACCCAGCTGGCGTGGTGCAAACCTGGCCAGTGGAGTTGCAGACCCAACAGGCACAACGCAAAGCCATGCAGTGCGATGCCAACCCGTCCAATGCAATGCAGACCCAGCCGGCACGATGCAAACCCAGCGGGTGCAATGCAAAGAGCCACGCAGTGCAATGCAAACCCGCCCAATGCAATGCAAACCCAGGTGGTGTAGTGCAAACCCGGCCAGTGCGGTTGCAAACCTGGCAGTTGCAATGCAAAGAGCCACGCAGTGCGATGCAAACCCGCCCAATGCAATGCAAACCCAGCTGCTGCGGTTGCAGACCCAGCCGGCACGGTGCAAACCCAGCGGGTGCAATGCAAAGAGCCATGCAGTGTGATGCAAACCCGTCCAATGCAATGCAAACCCAGCCAGTGTGGTTGCAGACCCAGCCGGCACAGTGCAAATGCGACAGACGCGATGCAAACCCAGCTGGCGTGGTGCAAACCAAGCCAGTGCGATTGCAAACCTGGTGGGTGCGATGCAAACCCACGCAGTGCAATGCAAACCCAGCTGGCGCGGTGCAAACCCAGCCGGTGCGGTTGCAGACCCAACAGGCACGATGCAAAGCCATGCAGTGCGATGCCAACCCGTCCAATGCAATGCAGACCCAGCCAGCACGATGCAAACCCAGCGGGTGCAATGCAAAGAGCCATGCAGTGCAATGCAAACCCGCCCAATGCAATGCAAACCCAGCTGGCGCGGTGCAAACCCAGCCAGTGCGGTTGCAAACCTGGCAGTTTCAATGCAAAGAGCCACGCAGCGTGATGCAAACCTGCCCAATGCAATGCAAACCCAGCTGCTGCGGTTGCAGACCCAGCCGGCACGGTGTAAACCCAGCGGGTGCAATGCAAAGAGCCACGCAGTGCGATGCAAACCCGTCCAATGCAATGCAAACCCAGCTGGTGCGGTTGCAAACCCGGCAGGTGCAATGCAAAGAGCCACGCAGTGCAATGCAAACCCGTCCAATGCAATGTAAACCCAGCCAGCGTGGTTGCAGACCCAACCGGCACAGTGCAAATGCGACAGATGCCATGCAAACCCGTCCAATGCGATGCAAACCCAGCTGGTGTGGTGCAAACCAAGCCAGTGCGGTTGCAAACCCGGTGGGTGCGATGCAAACCCACGCAGTGCAATGCAAACCCGTCCAATGCAATGCAAACCCAGCTGGTGAGGTTGCAGACCCAGCCGGCACAGTGCAAAGTCACGCAGTGCAATGCAAACCCAGCTGGTGCGGTTGCAAACCTGGCAGGTGCAATGCAAAGAGCCACGCAGTGCAATGCAAACCCGCCCAATGCGATGCAAACCCACCTGGTGCAGTTGCAGACCCAGCCAGCATGGTGCAACCCCCACGGGTGCGATGCAAACCCATGCAGTGCGATGCAAACCCGGCCGGTGCGGTTGCAAACCCGGCCAGCAGGGTTGCAAACGCAGCGGGTGCAATGCAGACCCACCCAGTGCCATGCAAACCCAGCTGCTGCAGGTGGTGCAAACCCACCGGCACGCTGCCATCCCCCCGGCACGCTGCCATCCCACCGGGACGCTGCCATCCCACCGGCCCGGTGCAAACCCACCGGGATGCTGCCATCCCCCCAGCACGCTGCCATCCCCCCGGGACACTGCCATCCCCCCGGGACGCTGCCATCCCACCAGCCCGGTGCAAACCCACCGGCACGCTGCCATCCCCCCGGCCCGGTGCAAACCCACCGGCACGCTGCCATCCCACCGGCACGCTGCCATCCCACCGGGACGCTGCCATCCCCCCGGGACGCTGCCATCCCCCTGGCCCGGTGCAAACCCACCGGCACACTGCCATCCCACCGGCACACTGCCATCCCCCCGGGACGCTGCCATCCCACCAGCCCGGTGCAAACCCACCGGCACACTGCCATCCCACCGGCACACTGCCATCCCACCGGGACGCTGCCATCCCCCCGGCCCGGTGCAAACCCACCGGCACACTGCCATCCCACCGGCACACTGCCATCCCACCGGGACGCTGCCATCCCACCGGGACGCTGCCATCCCCCCGGCACGCTGCCATCCCACCGGCACACTGCCATCCCACCGGGACGCTGCCATCCCACCAGGACGCTGCCATCCCCCCGGCATGCTGCCATCCCCCTGGCCCGGTGCAAACCCACCGGCACACTGCCATCCCACCGGCACGCTGCCATCCCCCCGGGACGCTGCCATCCCTCCGGGACGCTGCCATCCCACCAGGATGCTGCCATCCCCCCGGCACACTGCCATCCCCCCGGGACACTGCCATC
Organism: Leptosomus discolor; assembly: GCF_034619465.1. NCBI lineage: Eukaryota > Metazoa > Chordata > Aves > Leptosomiformes > Leptosomidae > Leptosomus > Leptosomus discolor. Next base: position 2,110,803 of record NC_141417.1, read on the forward strand.
CCCCCGGGACGCTGCCATCCCACCAGCCCGGTGCAAACCCACCGGCACGCTGCCATCCCCCCGGCACGCTGCCATCCCCCCGGGACGCTGCCATCCCACCAGCCCGGTGCAAACCCACTGGGATGCTGCCATCCCACCGGGATGCTGCCATCCCCCCGGCACGCTGCCATCCCCCCCGTCCTCTCTCCCCGCAGACCAAAGACGTGACGCTGGCCATGAACGAGGGGCGCTTCGAGGACGCCCTCAAGCTGCGGGGCCGGTGAGCGTCTGCACCCCGTCCCCAACGGGGACCCGGGGCTCCGGTTACCCCCCACCCCCGGGGGGGGAATCTCCCACACCCACCATCCCCTTTGCAGGAGCTTCCAAAACAACTGGAACGTGTACAAGCTGCTGGCACACATCCGCCCCCCCTCCACCAAGGTACGGCAGTGGGGACATAGGGGGGGACCCCCTCAAGCCCTCCAGCCCCCCCTAACGCCGCCTCCTTCGCCCACCCCCCCCCCGCAGAGCGGCTACACCCTGGCTGTGCTCAACGTGGGCGCCCCGGCCGCCGGCATGAACGCGGCCGTCAGGTCCACGGTGCGCATCGGCCTCATCCACGGGCACCGCATGCTGGCCGTGCACGACGGCTTCGAAGGGCTCGCCCACGGACAGGTGAGACACCCCCACCCCCACCCCTCGGGGAAAAAAACGGGGTGCACGGCCCCCAAAAGCAGCAGCCACCACCCCATGGCGTCCCCAAAACCCTCCCGTCTCCCTTTTGCTGCTTCCCCCACCATGACCCCACGGGGTCCCCAAAATCCTCCCATTAACTTGCTGCTTCCCCCCCCCCCCGACCCCACGGGGCCCCCAAAACCCTCCCGTCTCCCTTTAACTTGCTGCTCCCCCCCGCGACCCCACAGGGTCCCCAAAACCCCAGGGTCACCAAAACCCTCCTGTCCCCCTTTAACTTGCTGCTTCCCACACCACCACCCCACGGGGTCCCCAAAACCCTCCCATCTCCCTTTTGCTGCTTCCCCCACCACGACCCCACGGGGTCCCCAAAATCCTCCCATTAACTTGCTGCTTCCCCCCCCCCCGACCCCACGGGGCCCCCAAAACCCTCCCGTCTCCCTTTAACTTGCTGCTTCCCCCCTCCACGACCCCACGGGCTCCCCAAAACCCTCCCATCTCCCTTTTGCTGCTTCCCCCACCACGACCCCACGGGGTCCCCAAAATCCTCCCATTAACTTGCTGCTTCCCCCCCCCCGACCCCACGGGGCCCCCAAAACCCTCCCGTCTCCCTTTAACTTGCTGCTCCCCCCCGCGACCCCACAGGGTCCCCAAAACCCCAGGGTCACCAAAACCCTCCTGTCCCCCTTTAACTTGCTGCTTCCCACACCACCACCCCACGGGGTCCCCAAAATCCTCCCTTTAACTTGCTGCTTCCCCCTCCACGACCCCACAGGGTCCCCAAAACCCTCCTGTCCCCCTTTAACTTGCTGCTTCCCCACCCACGACCCCACGGCGCCCCCAAAACCCTCCCGTCTCCCTTTAACTTGCTGCTTCCCCCCCCGACCCAATGGGGTCCCCAAAACCCTCCCGTGTCCCTTTAACTTGCTGTTCCCCCCCCCCCGACCCCATGGGGTCCCCAAAACCCTCCCGTCCCCCTTTAACTTGCTGCTCCCCCCCCTCCCGAGGTGGAAGAGATCAGCTGGGAGAGGGTCGGCGGCTGGACGGGACTGGGAGGATCCAAACTGGGGACGAAGAGGTACCGCTCCCCCGCCACGGGGCGAATCTTTTGGGGCGCGGGGGGGGTCCCCAGGTGGAGTCCCCCCACCCCGAGCGGGCTCAGCCCGGGAGGTTTCGCCCTCGCAGGACTTTGCCCAAGAAATACTTCGAGGAGATCAGCGCCAGCATCAGCAGCTTCGGCATCCACGGGCTGATCATCATCGGCGGCTTCGAGGTGAGCGGGGACGTCGCGGCGGGGTGCAGGCAGGGGTGCAGGGAGGGTGCAGGCAGGGGTGCAGGGAGGGGTGCAGGCAGGGGTGCAGGGAGGGGTGCAGGCAGGGGTGCAGGCAGGGTGCAGGCAGGGCGCAGGGAGGGGCGCAGGGAGGGGCGCAGGGAGGGGTGCAGGGAGGGGTGCAGGCATGGGTGCAGGCAGGGGGGCAGGCAGGGGGGCAGGCAGGGGTGCAGGCAGGGGTGCAGGGAGGGTGCAGGGAGGGGTGCAGGCAGGGGTGCAGGCAGGGCGCAGGGAGGGGTGCAGGCAGGGGTGCATGGAGGGGTGCAGGGAGGGGTCAGGCAGGGGTGCATGGAGGGGTGCAGGGAGGGGGGCAGGGAGGGGTCAGGCAGGGGTGCATGGAGGGGTGCAGGCAGGGGTGCAGGGAGGGGTCAGGCAGGGGTGCATGGAGGGGTGCAGGCAGGGGTGCAGGGAGGGGTGCAGTCAGGGTACAGTCAGGGCGCAGGCAGGGGTGCAGGCAGGTCCCAGGGAGGGGTGCAGGCAGGGGTGCAGGCAGGAGTGCAGGCAGGGGTGCAGGCAGGGGCGCAGGCAGGGTGCAGGGAGGGTGCAGGCAGGGGTGCAGGTAGGGGTGCAGGCAGGGGTCAGGCAGGGGCGCAGGCGGGGCCCAGGCAGGGGTGCAGGCAGGGGCGCAGGCAGGGGCGCAGGGAGGGGGGCAGGCAGGAGTGCAGGTAGGGGTGCAGGCAGGGGGGCAGGCAGGGGGGCAGGCAGGGGTCAGGCAGGGTTCAGGCAGGGTGCAGGCAGGGGTGCAGGGAGGGGTGCAGGCAGGGGTGCAGGGAGGGGTGCAGGCAGGGGGGCAGGCAGGGGGGCAGGGAGGGTGCAGTCAGGGGTGCAGGCAGGGTGCAGGCAGGGTGCAGGTAGGGGTGCAGGCAGGGGCGCAGGCGGGGCGCAGGCAGGGTGCAGGCAGGGGCGCAGGCAGGGGCGCAGGGAGGGCGCAGGCAGGGGCGCAGGGAGGGGTGCAGGGAGGGCGCAGGCAGGGGCGCAGGCAGGGGCGCAGGCAGGGGTCAGGCAGGGGTGCAGGCAGGGGTGCAGGGATGGTGCAGGCAGGGGTGCAGGCAGGGGTGGAGGAAGGGCCCAGGGAGGGGTGCAGGCAGGGGTGCAGGCAGGGCGCAGGCAGGGGTGCAGGCAGGGCCCAGGGAGAGGTGCAGGCAGGGGTGCAGGCAGGGGCGCAGGCAGGGGTGCAGGCAGGGTGCAGGGAGGGTGCAGGGAGGGGTGCAGGTAGGGGTGCAGGCAGGGCCCAGGCAGGGTGCAGGGAGGGGTCAGGCAGGGGCGCAGGCAGGGGTCAGGCAGGGGTGCAGGCAGGGGTGCAGGGATGGTGCAGGCAGGGGTGCAGGCAGGGGTGCAGGCAGGGGGGCAGGCAGGGTGCTGACACCCTGTGCCCCCCCGCCCCCCGCAGGCTTTCACGGGCAGCCTGGAGCTGATGGAGGGTGCAGGCAGGGCGCAGGCAGGGGTGCAGGGAGGTTGCAGGCAGGGGCGCAGGCAGGGGTGCAGGGAGGTTGCAGGCAGGGTGCTGACACCCTGTGCCCCCCCCCCCGCCCCCCGCAGGCTTTCACGGGCAGCCTGGAGCTGATGGAGGGCAGGGCCAAGTACGAGGAGCTCTGCGTCCCGCTCTGCATCATCCCCGCCACCGTCTCCAACAACGTCCCCGGCTCCGACTTCAGCATCGGCGCCGACACCGCGCTCAACACCATCACCACGGTGCGGGCCCGCGGCCCCCCTCGCCCTCTGCCCCCCCTTCCACAACACCAACCCCCCCCCCCCGAACCAAAATTCCCCCCCCCCCCAGACCTGCGACCGCATCAAGCAGTCGGCGGCCGGCACCAAGCGCCGCGTCTTCATCATCGAGACCATGGGCGGCTTCTGCGGCTACTTGGCCACCATGGCCGGGCTGGCGAGCGGCGCCGACGCCGCCTACATCTACGAGGAGCACTTCAACATCCGCGACCTGCAGGTTGGGGACCCCCCCATGCACCCCCTATGCACCCCCCCCCAACTCTGGGCATTGACACAGCCCTGGCACGGCGGTGGCCACGTTCATTCCCCTCTCCAGCCCCCATTGCCACAATGGTGGCCACGTTCATTCCCCTTCCGAGCCCCCATCGCGGCGGCGGTGGCCACGTTCATTCCCCCTTCCAAGCCCCCACCGCCACAATGGTGGCCACATTTACTCGCCCTTCCGAGCCCCCAACGCCGTGGCAGTGGCCACGATCATTCCCGCTTCCGAGCCCCCATCACCGCGGCGGTGGCCACGATCATTCCCCCCTCCAGCCCCCATTGCCACGATGGTGGCCACGTTCATTCCCCCTTCCGAGCCCCCATCGCGGCGGCGGTGGCCACGTTCATTCCCCCCTCCAGCCCCCATCGCAGCGGTGGTGGCCACGTTCATTCCCCTTCCGAGCCCCCAGCGCCACGGCGGTGGCCACGTTCATTCCCCCTTCCGAGCCCCCACCGCCACAATGGTGGCCACGTTCATTCCCCCCTCCAGCCACCATTGCCACGATGGTGGCCACGTTCATTCCCCTTCCGAGCCCCCATCGCAGCGGCGGTGGCCACGTTCATTCCCCCTTCCGAGCCCCCACCGCCACAATGGTGGCCACGTTTACTCGCCCTTCCGAGCCCCCATCATGGCAGCGGTGGCCACATTCATTCCCCAAGCCCCCAACGCCGTGGCGGTGGCCACGTTCATTCCCCCTTCTGAGCCCCCATCGCCGCAGCGGTGGCCACATTCATTCCCCTTCCGAGCCCCCAATGCCGCGGCAGTGGCCACATTTATTCCCCTTTCCGAGCCCCCATTGCGGCGGCAGTGGCCACGTTTACTTGCCCTTCCGAGCCCCCATCGCCGCGGCGATGGCCACGTTCATTCCCCTTCCGAGCCCCCATTGCCACGATGGTGGCCACGTTCATTCCCCCTTCCAAGCCCCCATTGCCACGATGGTGGCCACGTTCATTCCCCTTCTGAGCCCCCATTGCCACGATGGTGGCCACGTTCATTCCCCCCTCCAGCCCCCATTGCCACGATGGTGGCCACGTTCATTCCCCCTTCCGAGCCCCCACCGCCACAATGGTGGCCACGTTTACTCGCCCTTCCGAGCCCCCATCATGGCGGCGGTGGCCACGTTCATTCCCCAAGCCCCCAACGCCGTGGCGGTGGCCACGATCATTCCCGCTTCCGAGCCCCCATCGCCGCCACAATGGTGGCCACGTTCATTCCCCCCTCCAGCCCCCATTGCCACGATGGTGGCCACATTCATTCCCCCTTCCGAGCCCCCAGCGCCGCGGCAGTGGCCACGTTCATCCCCCCTTCCGAGCCCCCAATGCCGCGGCCGTGGCCACGTTCATTCCCCTTCCGAGCCCCCATCGCCGCGGTGGTGGCCACATTCATTCCCCCTTCCAAGCCCCCATTGCCACGATGGTGGCCACGTTCATTCCCCTTCTGAGCCCCCATTGCCACGATGGTGGCCACATTCATCCCCCCTTCCGAGCCCCCAATGCCGCGGCGGTGGCCACGTTCATTCCCCTTTCCGAGCCCCCCAACGCCTGTTTCGTGGTCCACGTAGGTCAACGTGGAGCATTTGACGGAGAAGATGAAGACGACGGTGAAGAGGGGGCTGGTGCTGAGGTGCGGGGGATGGAAAGCGGAGGGGGGGGGGGGGGTGGGTAGCTGAGACCTGCCACGCTCGTGCCACCTCCCCCCCCGTGAGCCCACCCCCCCTCCCCCGGCGCAGGAACGAGCGGTGCAACGAGAACTACACCACGGATTTCATCTACAACCTCTACTCGGAGGAGGGGAAGGGCATCTTCGACTGCCGCAAGAACGTGCTGGGGCACATGCAGCAGGTACGGACACCCCCGGGAAGGGGCTGGGGGTTCAGAGACACCCCCCCCCCCCCGTCCGCCCAGGGTGTCCCCGTGGTCACCCGAGGACTTTCCCGGCGCAGGGTGGCACCCCGACGCCCTTCGACAGGAATTTCGGCACCAAAATGGGCGCCAAGGCGGTGGCCTGGATCACCGGGAAGATTAAGGAGTGCTCCCGGCACGGTGGGGGCCGCAGCGGGGCGAGAGGGGGGGTCTGCGAGGGAAGGGGGGGGGGTCTGCGAGGAAAGGGGGGGGGGGTCTGCGAGGAAGAGGGGGGGTTCTCTGCGAGGAAGAAGGGGGGGTCTCTGCGAGGAAGAAGGGGGGGTCTCTGCGAGGAAGGGGGGGGTCTCTGCGAGGAGGGGGGGTCTGCGAGGAGGAAGGGGGGGTCTGCGAGGAGGAAGGGGGGGGTCTGCGAGGAAAGGGGGGGTCTGCGAGGAAGAAGGGGGGGCTCTGCGAGGAAGGGGGGGGTCTCTGCGAGGAGGGGGGGCTGTCTCTGCGAGGAGGGGGGGTGTCTCTGCGAGGAAGGGGGGGTCTGCGAGGAAGGGGGGGGTCTGCGAGGAAGGGGGGGGGTCTGCGAGGAAGGGGGGGGTCTGCGAGGAAGGGGGGGGTCTGCGAGGAAGAAGGGGGAGGTCTGCGAGGAAGAAGGGGGGGGCTCTGCGAGGAAGAAGGGGGGGGTGTCTCTGCCATGTTCCCAAAGACCCCTCCCCTCCCCCAGGGCGGGGGCACTTCCAGAACCAAACCCTCAGCTCTTCCCCAACGCTCACCCGCGCTCCCATCTCTCCCCACCAAGGGCTCCCCTGCACGTTTTGGCGGGGGGTGGTGGGATGGGATGGGATGGGATGGGGGCTCTACCCCCCTCCCGGAGGGTCCAAACCGCTGAGCTCACTCCCCACCTCCCCCTCCCAGGTCGGATCTTCGCCAACACGGCCGACTCGGCCTGTCTGCTGGGCATGCGCAAGCGCAGCCTCGTCTTCCAGCCCATCACCGAGCTCAAGGAGCAGACGGACTTCGAGTAGGTGCCCCCCACCTTCACCCCACCCCTGAGCCCCTACCCCAACCCCGGGAAGGGCCAACGAGGGGCCGGGAAGGGCCAACGGGGCGCCGGGAAGGGCCAACGGGGCGCCGGGAAGGGCCAACGGGGCGCCGGGAAGGGCCAACGGGGCGCCGGGAAGGGCCACACGGCGTTGTTTCCACCCAGGACCACCCCGCCCCCCCCCCCCCTCTCTCTCTCCCACCCAGGCACCGCCTCCCCAAGGAGCAGTGGTGGCTGAAGCTTCGGCCCATCCTAAAAATCCTCGCCAAGTACAACATCGAGCTGGACACCTCGGAGAAAGCCCACCTGGAGCACATCACGCGCAAGAGGGTCTCCCTCGAGTCCAACATCTAAGAGGCGACGGCTTCCCCCCCCACCCCGGAGCGTGTCCCCCCCCCCAGGGCACCTCCGAAACAAGCGCTCCCCGTTGTAGCTCGCACCCCCCCCCCGCCCCCCCCCCCTCCAGGGAAGCCAGGCAGCGCCTCCGCGCCCCGAGGGCACCCGGTGCCTGGGCAAAAGACCGGTTGGCCTGAAGCAGAGGGTTTCCTCGGGGTCAATTTTGGGTTGGTTTAGGTATTCTAGGGGCTTTTGAAGCAGAAAAAGCGGATTCCCCAAGCGTCGAGCTGAGAGCGAGCGGGCCGGGTCGAGTCCCCAGGGCCCCGCTGTAGCGTTCACCCTTGAGAATGAAGAGGCTTCAACAAACTCCCTCGCTCACTCGTGGCGGCGAATCGTGCTCTAACCCTCCGGCCCTCACCCCCCGGGGAAGGCAGACACGGGTCCCACAGCCCCACGCCCACCCCTGGTCCCCACGGCTTCAATCCCCAGCACAACAGGGAGGAATAATCCGAATATCCTGAATACCCTGAATTTTCTGCCCCAAGTTCCTCCAGAAAAGCAGTTCTCGAGGTTCACGCGCCTGCCTTCCCTCCCGAAAGCACGAGGCGGCTCCCTGGGGATCCCCGGGGGAGGAGCGGGCGCTCGGAGGACGGGGCAGCTCGGCGCATTGTCAAGATCCATCCCCCCCCCCCAGAAAAAAACACAACCCCCAGCCAAAGTTAAGTTGGGAGCAGCGAGGGGGCAGGCTGCGGAGCCGAAATCCAGGCTGAGTTCATCAGCGGGAGGGTTTCCGTGACGGGGAGCGTACGCGGAGCCGGGAACAAACACCCCCCCCCCCCCCAACAAAACCACCACCAAACCAGCGAGGGGATGGGGCAAAACCAAAAACCAAGGGAGAGCTCGGGTGGGTTACCCCGTGGCAAACCCCCCGCTCAGGGGCCGGGAGCATCCCATGCGGCGCGGAGCTGCTCCGGAGAGGGAGGGCGACGCTCCCCCCGCTCCCACAGCCCCACCGAGCGCTGGCTTCTCCCTCTTCCCCCTCTGCAGGGGGTAATTTTAAAAATTAGAGAAAGGGGGGGAAAAAAAAAGAACCCAACCCCACGCTTCCCCAGGTGGAAAGGACACACGGGCTCTGCGCCACGTCGTGCCGTTCAGCGACGTACAGGCTCCCCACCGAGCTTTCCCACCGGATTTCCAGCCCCCACTGGACTTCTCCGGGTCCAACACCGCCTCCTCTTGGTTTCCCGCCCCACATCCTTCAAAGGAGGAGGTTTTCCATGTTCTCCCCATGCCCAGAAAGCCTTCCTTCCCCAGGGTCTGCCCCAAAGCAACAAAAGAAAAAGGGGGGGGGGGAAAGGGTGAATCCAACAGCCGGGATATAATTTGCCGTTAAATCGGGTCGGTTCATCTCACGAAGCCGAAACGGAGGGGAGAGCGCGTGGGGGGAGCGGGGGGCGTGGGCAGAGGCGCGAGATGGAGCCGCCTGCGGGCAGCACCGGTGGCTCCCCGCCGCCCGCGCCGGGTGGAAACCGGCGAGCGGCGAGGGGAATCCCGGTGCCCGCCAGGGCCGAACCGGCGGTGCCGGCGGGCAGCCCGCCGGCGGCGCGGCTTTAGCTGAGGAGCAACACGTACTCCTTCAGGCAGGTGGGCAGGGGCAGCTGCTGCACCGCCTCCGGCAGGAACCGCACGCCCAGGCTGCGGCGGACGGCGTACCGCGACAGCGTCTGGAGGGTGCCGGGCGCCGAGCAGAGCAGGGTGAGCTTCTGGCAGAGCTGCGGATCCCTCGCCACTTCCCAGGGCATGCTGCCGTTTTTCCTCAGCTCCAAATGTCCCATCGCTCGGTGGAGGAGCTCGAAGCAGGAATCTTCCCGTTCCGTCCCCAAGCCCCGCACCAGTAACGCCACCAGGCGCGAAATGGGGCTCTGGCCTTTCAGGTTCACCACCCGTACCTCCGCCCCGAAGTCGAGCAGGACGCTGACGCTCTCCAGGTTGCCCTTCATGGCCGCCCAGCTCAGCGGCGTGTCGTTGTTGTAGTCGCGGGCGTTGACGGCCGCCCCGTTCTCCAGCAGCGCCCGCACGCACTCGGCGTTGTTCTTGAAGGCGGCCCAGTGCAGCGGCGTGTCCTTGTTGCCGTCCAGCGCGTTGGGGTTGGCCCCGTACTCCAGCAGGATTTCCACGCACGTCTCGTCCTTCTCCGCCGCGTAGTGAAGGGCCGTGCGGTTGTAGCCGTCCAGGGCGTTGACCTGCGGGAGGAGAGGAGGGAGGAGGGAGGGTTGAGGAGAGGTCCCCGCCACGACAAACTCCTCTCCCCCCGCGGCAGAGCAGCCGGCGCTGCTTTATGGGCAGCGGGGGGGGGGGGGGGGGGGGGGCGGCTCCTCCTGACGGGCTTCGGAGTTACATCAGAAAATTCAGCGGTTTATACCCTTTCTCGGCAAAGTCGTGGTCTTTTTAACATCATTAAGTTTATTTTAACATTCAGTATTTTAACATTAAGTCTATTTTCACACCATTAAGTCTATTTTCACATCAGCCGCACGTTCTGCCCGCGGTGAACGTTGGCATTGACGCCGATTGCTCCCCCCGATTAACTCCCTGCATTGCTGTTCCTGGGCTGATGGGATCCCTGGTGATCTGACTGATCGAGATCTCTGACCTACAGCTGAGGCTGGGGAGGAGGGGAGGGTCTTCACCTTCACCCCCCTCAGTTCCTCGGGTTCCCTCCCATCAGAAGACACCCCAAGAACGGGCACTTTCCCTCCCTGTCCCTGTCTCTCCGCCTCCCTGGTCTGGGCAATTTCACCGTGAGCAGCAGCTTTAGCTTTGACCTTCTTCGTGAGGCAGCAGCTGCTGGTTCTGAGCATCAGGGAGGTTTTGGGGTGTTTCTGACTATGAGGTGAACTAATGTCATCCATACAAAGCGTGAGTTATTCCTTAAAGCCATCGAGTCGTTCATGAAAAGCAATTAGTGAGCAGTGAAAAGTCATTATCTATCCAAAATCCAAGCTGGATGATAACAGAAGGGTTTGGGGGGCGCTGAGGCCCCTCAGCTCCTGCTGGCAGCCGAGGAAGCGCCCCAAATCCGCTCCCACAGCCCCAGTTTAGCGAGGGCAGGGAGCGGTGGGGGGGGGGGTACGACCTGCCAGCAGCCACTAGGAAGCGCCAAAAATCAGGCAACCCGCGGGTTTTGACTCTTCCTTCGGGTTCCCCCCGCCAAAACTTCCCTCCCCCAACAAGCAGCACCCCTGAGCGTTTGGGCACAAACATCTCACTCCCTCCTGCGACGATAAACCTTCGGCCCGGGCCCGTTTCCCCCCCACGAAGGGCCACCAAACCAGCCCCGCTTCAACCCTTCGGCTCCAATCTCAGCCGTGGATCAGCACCCGCCGCCCCCTCCCACCTTCCCGACCCGTTTTTCCGAGGGATTTTGGCGGGTTTCCACGCGGTTTTTTTTTTTTTTTTTCGGTCTCCCGAAGCCTTTACCTCCGCTCCCTTCTGCAGCAGCAGCTCGACGCAGTCGGCGTCAGCCACCATGCAGGCGCAGTGCAGCGGTTTCAGGGTGCCGTGCATGCAGTTCACATCCGCGCCCTGCGGGAGCACAGCACACCGCAGCCGGCATTAGCGACCCCGCCGCCCCTTCCTCGGCCCCTTTTCCACCCCAAAACCAGCAGCTGACGCGCCGCGTTTCGCCTCCTTAAAGGTTTAAGAATAAACACCCGGTGTAACGCTCCCGCGCAAGCCCCGGGGGTTGTTTTCAGGCCGGCACCGCGGTGGCACCGAGCTCCCCCTGTGTTTTAATTAATCCTTGCTCCCGGCTTCGGTTTTGATGAATTCAGCGTCGCTAAACGACGCCTGAAGGAACCCGGGGGTTGCAGGGGGCCGGTAGAAGCGCACACCGGCTCTGTGCTCCGGCAGGATCGCGGGGGAACGGTCGGTGCGAGGGTGACAACGGGCCCAGCGCCGGGGGGTTGGAAAGGCGGGCGGGGTGCTCTGCCTCCGGTAAATAGCCGGGGGTTATTTAAAGTCATTGGTGCGGCCTCAGCTGCCCTGGGAGCATCGCTCCGGTGGGACGCAGCTCCGGGCTGAACCCGGGGCTCGTCGGCTTTGAACGGGCATCTCCGAGGAGGTTTAAGCGGCTCTGCGGAGCCCTCGGCACCCGAAATAGCTCAGCAGCTGCCCGGATCGCTCAGGCTTAGCCCCGCAAGAGCGACCCGGGCTGATGCGAAGCTCCCAGACCCCGAGGGCGGGCTTCAGCCGCAAGAACCTCACCGGGAAGAGCGTTCAGGCAGCGGGGAGCGACACCGACAGCCCCAGGGCGGGCCTCCGGCCGCGACGCGGGGACAAACACCCTCCCGCAGCACCCCGCCGGCTCACGGAAGGGGTGCCCCAGCTCGGTCCCCTCCCCTACAAACCCTCCGTGTCCTTCACGAACGCTCCGCAGCCACCCCAGGGCCGGGCCGGGCCGGGCCGGTGGCGGGGGGGTGGGGGGGCGGTGCGGGTCCCCGGGCGGGGAGGGGCTCACCCTGCCGATGAGATCCTCCACGTTGTCCCGCGGGAAGGAGCGGATGGCGGCGATGGTGCGGATGAGCCGCTCCGACAGCGAGTACTTGCTCTGGATGCTCTGCATGATGTACCACATAGTGCGGGCCGGGCGGCCGCCACCCCCCCTCCGCATGCCCCGGGCGGCCCCGCCGAGCCGCCGGCGCCAGGCCCCGACGGGCCCCCCCGCTACGGCGGGGAGGGGCGGGACGGGAAGAGCTGCCCGGGCTGCACCGAGAGCCTCGAGGAGGACCGGGAGGTCGCGGCGGGGGGCGGGGGGGGGGTCCCGGGGCTCCGCCCGGTTCCAGCGCGGCCGGTACAGGCCCAGCGGAAGGCGGAAACCGCCGCCACGCGGAAGTGACGGGTCGGCGTGGTTGCGCATGCGCAAAGAGAAGCCTCGCCCCTTCCCCCCATCCACCTCTCCGCCAATACGGCCCCCGAGGCTCCGCCTCCTCCCGGCTCCTCCTCCCCCTTCCTCGGAGGTCCCGCCCACCGCTCTTTAATCTCCTCCAATCGCCAGCCGCTCCCGCCCGAAAACCCCGCCCTTTTATCGGCTCTCCACCAATCCGCCCACATCCTGCGCACCCGCTGGCTTCCGGTGGCCCCAACATGGAGTAACCCCGGCGTCACCATGGCAACGGGCCTAGCGCGCCCGCAGAGCGCCACGGGCCCAGGCCCGCAGGTGCCGCCCGGTGGGCACAGCCGGTGCCCGGTGACCCCGGGGTGTCCCTCGCGGCGGGACGGGGTTTGGGTGGCGGCTCCTCCTCTGCCTCGGTCACCCCAGCGCGGCCCGTCACCGCGGCCCAGCCCTGTCACTCGAGATGGCAGCCGGAGGGGTGACAGCCCAGCCCGGGGGGTGGCCCAGCACCCCGACACGGTGACACCCAAGCTTGGGGGTGACCAGCACCCCGGCAGGGTGACAGCTGCCCTTGGGAGGGTGACCCAGCACCCCAACATGGGGACAGCCCACCCAGGTGCCACTGGGGCTCATCCCCTCAAACCCCGTTCCCCGGGGAGGGGGGACACGATCGAGCCCTTGTGCCACGGCACCAATCCCCCCCCCAGTAACCATCACTGCCAGTTCACACCACCACCAGTTCAAACCAGTGACACCCAGTGCGGCCACTCCCGCCAGCCAACAGCCGCTGGCCCGACCCTCGCTCGGGGCGGGAAGGGTTAAAGCCACCGAGCTCAGTGGGGAGGGGGGGGTGGGAGCTGGGGGTCCCTCCTGCCCAGGGTGGGGGGGGTCCCAATGGAAGTGTCATGTGTGTGTGTCCCCTCCCTGGTGGCTCCATCCAGCTGCCAACATCTGCTGGGAGGGTTTGGGGGGGGGGCTGGAGGACCCTGACTCTCAGCCTGCCACCCCCCCCCCCCCAGCTGCCAACATCTGGTTGAATTGGGGTGCTGGGGGGGGGGGGGGGGCACTAACCACCCCACCCATTTTGTGTCCTCCCCCCCCGCCCCCAGCTGCAAGCTCCCAGTGGGGCATTTTGGGGGCTGCAAGGGGAGCTGTGTCCCCCCTTTGTGTGTGTTGCCCCCCCCCCCCAGCTGCCAACATCTGGCACCAGGCAGGACGGGGGGGGGCGGGCAAACCCCCCCAGCCACAACCCCCCCCCGTGCCAGCAGGACCCCCAGAGGGTCCCGTTGTCCCATCCCCCCCCCCAGTGCCCCCACAAAGCCAGACACACCGGGGGGGACAACACCCCACCCCCAGATCTGCACCAAGACATCCCA